>NW_010265052.1:93308-127135 GCF_000690775.1 Eurypyga helias | reverse complement strand
CCTGCTGATCTGAAGGAATGGTCCTGAAAAGGCCACTAATTCTGTGTGTGCCCCTGGTGGGAAGTAATGCTGTCTGACTGCATCCGGAGAAGAGACACAGAAGGGATGCAAGCCCTCAGCCTGACCTGGCATCTTCTTGCTCATTTTATTCCCCTTATGCCCTGTTCTGTGAACCCAGGGAAGAGTCACACATGGGTATTTGATGATGATGCACAATTGCTGGGCAGTAGGTTAACGCCGTAACGTGTGGGATGAAATGCCTTGCGAGCTCTGCCCTAGGGCTGCCACGATTGTTCCTCGGGAAGGAAATATTTAATGGGAGTAGAGAGTGCAATGGTAGCTAGCACCAAGGCTTGAACAACACTCCTTACCTGACTGTTCCCCCCTCCCCCTGTTTGCACCCTTCTTGTTTTTAAAGGTGCTGGATGTAACTTAAATCTTTTTGGAAGGCTTGTTGGTCAGAAGCTGAGTTGGGCTGCTAAATTCTTCCCGTTACAAGCCAATTTTCTCCTAGTTTGGACAATGCACCCTTGTGAGTGATTCAGAGCATTGATTAGAAACCTTGTTTGTCTTTGGAGGTTTTCTCTGTAAATCACTTCAGTCATCTTGAACTACAGGACTCTCAAAAATGAGGCTGCTTTTTGCAAGCAGCCCCAGAACTGTTTCATTCTGACAGGCAGCAGGCTGAATGATTAAGATATTTTGCCTAAGCGGGGGTAAAGAAGAAAATAAAGAATACATTTTAAAAAATATTTTTTATTTTTGGTTACAATTGTATTAATTATCCTCGGTTCTGTGTGTTGATTCTTGGTTCTGTCTCTGATAAATCGCTGGTGTTCCACATTATCTCTCTCCTCCCGGGTAGCATGGTTTTAATCATCTTACGCTGAGCTAAGGAAGGCTCGGCTCAGCCAGTTGTCCAAAGGGGAATTTCCAATTGAGATTTAAAAAGCAAAATCCCAGATTGGAACAAACCTATTGGGGCAGGCGCGTTAGGTGATGTCCACTGACTGACAAGGCTCCTTTTAGGAACGATCACGTACAAGAATGTGCATCTCTGTGGTCAACGGGATTAATGGCTGTGGAAAGAAAGGCTGTGGGTTGCAGTTAATGTTTCTTTTAAATAGTACACAGAGGGATAACTGTGGCAGCACGGTAACAACCTCTGCTTGAATTTTTGAGAGATTTGGTATTAGGTGATCGAAAGCCTGGTCAGTCAGGGGTGCAGGACCCTGCACCTATATTGCGTTCACTTCCCATTAATGAGGATTTTGTGCTTTTGAGTGCCAGGGAATGTGGCTGCCGGTGCCACTGCCTTGGGAGCAGAACAAACCCCCTCCTCATTTTGCAGAAAGGCTTTTTGTCACTTGGACTCGAAAGAAAATTGCCATCTGCTAGAGGGTGGCAAGCCATTTGCTTCTTGTGAGGAAGCAGGTGTGTGCAGCATCGCTGCGTGGCCGCTGGCAAGGCTTGGCTTCAGCGCTGCTCTGCAGGGCATCTCTGCCCAGCCAGCCAGCGGAGGGGGGATGTCTGCAGGGGATGGCAGCAGCCTGGGGACCGGGGTCTGGTCCTGCCTCTCTGGCATGAGATGTCGTACTTGCCAGATGCAGACAGTAGTGTTGGGCAGCAAGCTGGAGGTGTTCCCGTTGGACAGTGAGCAGTGAAGGATCCTGCTGAGAGCACTAAAGCCTAATAGCTGTCCATCACCACTGGAAGGTGGGCTTGAGGCTGCCTTTACCAAATTAATTGCTTCCTTATAGCAGGTTTTGATTTGTACTTGTGTCATTTCACCCCAAATGAGGTTAATGATGCTGGTAGCAACGGCACATCTGGGCTAGCAGGGCTTGAAATAAATAACACTGTTAGGACTGGATGTTTTAGGGTTTGTGGGATACCGTGTTAGAGGAAGCTCCTTCTCTTGTTCTACTGCCCACCTGCTGTGCAGTCAGAAAATCTCTTCCAATTAGGGTTTTGATGCTTGGGAAGGGTACTTGTCTGGAAAGGAGCAGAGACAAAGTGGGGAGATGGCCTTGCTTGTCTTCTGCTACACTCAGCTGAGCGGGGAGACGGCTCCCTGGGAGAGCCATCTACCCTGGTGAGTGACTGACAGATACCATGGCTCCATCCCTGCGGGCTGGGCCTCTGTGAGAGGCACGAACACCCAGTGTCCCCCCAGCAGCCCTGTGTGGGCTGTGCATCAGTGGCAGAGTCTGCTCTGGGGTGTGCAGAGCCACCATGAACTACTGCCCAGGGGTAAAAGAACAGCCCCAAGGAGAGGACCAAATGTTTCTTAAAAGCCATTTGCAATATTTCTTTGGCATTTTTAAAAATTTTCTGCATTCTTGTTACTGTTCCTGAATGCTTCCTGCTCAGGTCTTACATGGGGCAGGCATCACAGAGCAGGGCGTTACCGTTTTCTTGCCTGTCCTTGTGACACCTCAACACCATACCCTGCCTGCAGTCATCGCCTTCCAGACTGTGGTTTCAGGAGCTTGAGTTTTTCAACTGTATCCATTGAAAAATTGTTAATTTAAATTCTCTTTGGAGAGCATGTGGGCTTCCACTGAAATCAATAAGGCTCTTGCATGTAGACCTGAGGGTAGAAATGGGCTCGTGCTTGGTGTTTGACAGGCACAGCTCAGAAGCTTCATTGGAAACAAGCTTTGTGCGTGTTGTATGCATGTCTGCAACAGCTCCTTAAAAGCTGAAGGTGGTTATGTAGGGTCTAAATGGAAACCTGAAAATTTATCCTTGAACGAGCTTCCTGGTGTTTGACTTGAAAAGCCATCAGAAAGGCTCTTGAGGCCTGAAGTGCTGGGGCATCTGCACACTGTAACATTGTATGTGTGCACAAACCGTACAATTTAGACAATGCTTTTTTCAGCCAATGAAATACTCAAGTGGGATGAAATAAAAGAATAAGTCATTACCAAGCAAAATACTGGAGTGAAATATTCAGCAAGAAAGGAAAGTACCTGAATGTTTCGATATTTACTTTTCCAGGAGCCTCTTGAAAGCAAAGTGTGTTTTGTTAGCAAAGTCATTTTTTCCTCTCTGGGATGTTGGTAGTACTCTGTTGTTTTAGAGCAGTTGTGTAATCTAGCCCTCATCCTCAAGTTTATTATTGCTGGGTTGCATGGGGAACAGGGTTGTACAAACTGTTGTTTCTGGAGAGTTGGTTGGTATCAACAAGCTAGTGGCATGGTTTTCTTTTGGCTGAATAATTTGATTTTTCAGAGAATGCACGTATATTTTCTTCGTAACTTTGACGGTGTCCTATGACCCTTCCAATTCTGTCTCAGCCATTATCTTTGGGTCATAAATATCATAAGAAATAAAAGAGCGCAGGATTAATTCTTCAGCTGTAAAGCAAAGTGTTTCTCGCATTGATGGTGAGTGGTCAGGATATTTAGCCAGGTCAGCTTGTGACAGGTGAAAGGGCTGCAGAGCAAGAGACATGAGGATCTGGATGGCAGTCAGGCCAGACACAGGTTGTACGGTCTGTGGTTTCTGTATCTATTCATTAGCTCTGCGCAAGGTCATTATTCTTGCCTGTGGTTAGGCTACCATGCTGCCTCCTCAGAAGCGGCTTCCCAGGCTGGCAGGGACAGCGCAGGAACTGTTGCACAGCGCACATTTTCCCAGGACCGTGTGAGGCTGCCTGTCAAGAGCCAGGATCTGGCCTCTTCCCCTCGCTTCTAGTTGAGGCCGAGAACTCCAGAGGAGGTAATTACTGATAGCGATCAGATTGGGTGCTAAATAGGGATATAAACCATTTAGTGCAATAACTCTGCTGATGATAAAGCCTTGGGCACCATTGCCGAAACAGAAGTTGAGTTTGCATATCTCTAATGAGCCAAATGCCTTTGTGCAATAACGCTGCTCAAGTGCATGGAGCTAAACCCAAGAAGTACGGCATGCAACCTGATTTTTAGTTCTGATTCATGTCAAAGAAATTCTTGCAATGAAAGAGATCTTTAGTGAATGTCCTGCCTACCCCGCCCTCCCCACCCTCTAACCATGATCATCCCTTCCATTGTCCACCGAGGGTGGGAATGGAGCTGCTCTTTCCATGAACTAAGCTGGAGCTACTTTTGTAGCAGTGGGTGTCTATTACGAATCTGCTGAAGCCCTGGGCAGACTGTGGGTTTCCTTGGGTTCTGCTGGTTCCAGAACTGTTCTGCTACCCTGTCCCGCACCGACACTTGGGGAATTCATGAATCGATATGGGTTGTGCCTACAGTGAGTGTGTGTATCACTGCGATGGAAAACCTGGAGTGATGGATTACAAATAGCACGTTCATTTACCTGACAAAGGTTGTCTATCTTGAATTATTTATGAAGCTTCACAGCATGCTAGTAAATTTTGTAAAAGCAATGAGGTCCTGGTAATGTGAGCCTCTTCACTGCAGCTTCCGTAGTGGAGTTTTGCTGAGGAGGTACAGGAGGTGGGGGATGGAAGAGGAGGAGGGAGAAATAGGCATCGAGTGGAGGGATAGAGAGGCTGCTGTTTTCATGTGCAAATGATGAGGTGTGCAGAGCAATGAAGTGCGAATTACTTAGATCATGCTGTGCATTGGAGCAAAAATCTGTGTAGTGTTAGGAAGCAACTTATGCTTCAGGGAAGGGTGGGGGGGAAAGGATGGGGACTACAGACACAAGGACAGAGAAGGGTGAAAGTCTTGTGACCAAAATACTGGCAGCTCCCCATCTGTAGGAATGTTATTTTCAGGGGTGGTTTCTTTAAAGTGTATACTGATTTCAGTGAGGTTTTCTTATCAGAGTTTGACCAAGTGAAGGATCAAACCAGAATTGGCCAGGCTTTTCTGTGTGGCATCCGATGGCTGGAAGGCTTGTGAGTGCTGCCCCTGCGAGGGGAGAGCGGGGGGCTGTTGTATCCAAGGTTGCTGCTTGGGCTGCTTGAAAAAAGCCTGTTCTTCTGTCAACCAACTTGGTCTGGGACTCGGTTGCTTCCTTGGGCTCTGGAGTCTGCTGGCGGTCTGCACGCAGAGCATGTGGCTGTGGACCAGAGGGGTTGGCTCAGGATAACCTGGAAGATGCGTGGTCTGCAGGAGCATTAAGGCGGTGTTATCCAACTGGGAGAGGGAGGGCAGTGAGAGTGAGTCCTGGCAGCAATGTGCTGGCTTGCCTTGGTCCCCGCTGGAACACCAGCAGTGATGCTGCAGGCACGATGCAGGTTTGGGGGGCAGCTTCCACTGTGTACCTGATTTCTCAATAAATAGAACCTCCCCCACGCTTTCCTACTTTTGAGCCTCCTGGCCTTCCAAGCACAAGTTACCCTTTAAACTCCTAAATTGGTGGAAAGTTAGTGTTGTATCTGTCTCCATTGGAGTGCCAAATGAGGATATGATTCTCCTTATAAATACCAATGTCTTTCAACTCATAACAGAGCTGGGTCCTGAAACCTGTCTTGTCTCAAACTGCCAGTCTGGTTTGCTACCAGGCTGTTTCTTCTCCAGTAGGCACTTAATAGTCTTCAGTCCAGAAGAATCCTGTATCTAAAGTCTGTGTTCACATTGATCCTCCACATAAGATAACAAACCAAGGGCCATATTTCTAAAAATAAGCCATTTCTGCTCCAAAAATGTATAAAGCTCTCACTGATACAATTTCTATTGGATCACAGATACTCTTGTACTTGAATTCTCATACCTATTAAATTTTATGTAATAATCTCTCTTTGTGGTGGCTGATGAACACCTTCTCTACAGCATGACACAGTGAAGGTCATGAATGCAGTGCCTTGTTTGCATTTCTAACGTATGGTGGGTTTCACAGTCAGATTTTTGGCAGCTGTAATGTGGGCACCAAAATAGAGACAGACTTAAGCCAAGCGAAGCGCTTAATATCCAACTTTATCAGGTGTTGAAGATTGAGTCAGATTCTGGGCTGTGAGTGGTTGAACGTCTTTTTATTGCTCCATAACGGATGCAGTAGACCCAGGAGGAGCCTAAGTACCATTTCCTCATGTCTGAGCTAGTCTTATAAATTAGAGGTCTGTGCTAGTGTTCACTGTAATGTCACATTCTTGGGATCAGCAGGGGGAAAAATAAATAATAATGTAACGTGTGGGCTCGCATGCTTCTAGGACCTCAGCAGGAGCGGGGGATGCCCATTGCCCAGGTAAAAGTAAACCTCCTGCAGCAGCGTGTCACGCATACCAGGGGGAAAAAAACGGGTAGAAGAAACAGCATTTAATTATTCAAGACCTGCAAGCTGAAAACGGTTTCAGGACAGTGAGCTAGGCATGCGTCGCAGCTTCGTGGGCACTCTGCTTTCCCGTGCCAGCTCGGGAAGGAGGATAGAGTACACGAGTATGAAAAAAATCAATATTTTTCTCTTCACGCAGCTCTTGGTTTTTATTTATTCTGGTTTTGTTTGCTGGGAAATCTTAATAATTGTTGATCAGTGACCAAACTGATGACATTATTTTGCTTCTCACAGAATGACAGCACAGACCAGAAGAGCATCATCCCAAAGGGACCTCTTCTATGCACAGGCAGGGATGTTTTCCTGCCCCATCTTGGCTGTGTGCTGTGGGGTGGCTCATGATTGAGCCATTCATCCATACATTGTTATGATGTAGAAGAATTTGCTGTTGTCAGCCTTGCATGCCATAATCTGATAGAGCTACGTTTGGTTTAAAAGCTGAGAAACATCAAAAATTTGTTTGATATACTGGGACAAATTCTTCCCTGGTGTAATGATGCTTTGGGATTATACTGGGAACAAACTTCAGGCCTTTGTCTTTTAACTTTTGAATATGGTGGTGGTTGTGTTTGCTTCTGATGTGATTTTTATTGTGAGATGGAGAAAAGAAATGCATCTAACACATCTACTATCTGCTCATGCTTCGGTCCCAGTTTCTAAATAACCTCATTTAGCACCTGCCTGCCTGTTTGACCCGGCAACAAAAACGTTGTGTTGGCATTTCTGACATCAATACCGCCTTTTTACCCATCATCTTAAGGCTAAATTGAACCCTTCTGTGTCACTTGCTCCTCACTATGTTTGTTTTGATCTAGTCTTTAGAGAAAAATCTAACCAGCTCTGTCTCGCTCCCACCACTTGCTTGGGGCTTGGGCTCTTCCATGAGAAGGGGCTCCTTCCACAGGAGTGCTTCCACCCTCAGCTTCCCCCTGCTTCCCTGTGCTCCCTGCCCAGACATGAGGATGGAGCAGCCAGGTACAAAAGGGCTCTGACAGCTGCATCTTGGCACGAGGTCTTGCTTCTCCATTGTGGCTGCTGAGCTAGCTCGTCCCTTCACCCCCTCTTACGGCCCTGTCCTGCCTTGCTGGTGCCGTGTTTGCTGGAGCCAGCACAGCCGTACCAAGCCGGAGGTGAGGCTGCATCCCGAGGCCAGCACTGTGTGGAGCATTGCCTGCAGCAGCGCTGGTGTGTGGGAATCTTTTCCTGCCTTTCTTCTCTTGACACCACTCCAAGTGGAGCCTTGTGCTGAAAGCATTGCTGGTTTGTGCAGTTTATGAATGTGATTATGTGTCCTGGAAGCAGCCTTTTTTATTCTATAAGGGCCACTTAATAAATGTCACTTATTTGGTGATTCTTCGGCAACCGAGCACATGGCCGCCCACTCATCGGGAAGTGGCTGCCAGACCCTGTCCTGTCCTCTGGATCCCAGCTGGCTGGTGGAAAAATAGGTTTGCCACTTGCCAGAAAAAAAAAAAAAGTGGTGTTTTCATGGTACCTTGCGTAGTATTTGATTTTAATTCTTATTAAAAACTGCTTATTTTAAGCAAAACATTTCAGTTGTTTTTATATCCCACAAGATAGCATGAGGATTCTTGTATGTGAAGTTTCTTCTGGAGAAAACCAAGCAGCTGCAGAAAGGAAAAGTTTGGTGAATGGTACCTGTCTTACAGAGAGGTATCACAGCAATTGCAGTGTGGTGGAGGGGAGCTGAAAATGGACCTGCTGTGGGTGAGATGCTCCAGCTGTTGCGTTACCTGGGGCCCATGCTGGGGCTGCAAGTAATGTGTATACCTGCGGTTGCTCTTCTTAAAATGGTATGCCCCTCGGTGGATGAAGGATTCGCGTGCAAAGTCTGTGCTTCAGAGGCTGGGTGAAATTGGTGGTGAGAGCACTGTTTCATCCCACACCAGAGCAGCCAACGTGTAGTTCTGGGTGAAATACAGTTTGTTGAAATGTCCTAAAGTTTGAAGTTCATTTCACAAAAGTCCAGGTCCCATGACCAAAGCAAGGACTATTCCAAGTATATAGGTTATATTTTTGTCTAATTTTCCATATGAAACTAACCTTGCTTCCTCATTTGGCTTGTCCATGATATTTATTACAATGTCATTCCTTCTCACTTTTTTTCTATTGCTATGATGTTCGTGCTCAGTATTCATCTTCTAACAGTTTCTGAGTAGCAGAGTGCTTGCATGATTGGCAGTGACGTATGGTTACTCTTGAGCACAGGTAGCTGTGAGGAGTCCAAAGACTTCAGCCCTTGGTAGCATGCTTGTGAGTGTGGAAATTAGCTTGGAAATTGTTGTTTGTTAAAATTGTTCCTGTCTTAATCTTGCTGTGATACCACAGCTTTTGGCAGTATGCAGGTTACCAAGATGCTTGTGGCTGGGAATGAGGGCAGGTTCTCACTTTGGAAGAGTCTCAGCAAACACCTTGTCTTATACATTGGCTTTGAGGAGATGTACACAGAGGAATTTGGCCCTTTTTTCCATTGCCAGGCCTATCTTTCAGATGTTCTCATATCCCCGACTGATCTTCTGGCCTACTTTTCTGTCCACCACACGTTAAGAGGTGACCAACCTGCCCGTCTTGGCTAGCATCAGGAGCAAAGCTTGTGTGCCTCAGGCTTGTTCCCTGGGAAGAGAAGTAATTCTTTCATGGTGCCCTTGGGATTGTCGCCCCTCCCCATCCCTCCCCACTGCAGGATGAGTGTCTTGTCCTGTTCACCATCTTCCACGCCTTACGCTGGTTTTTTACACACGCTTTGTAGTAGCACTTGCACTTCCCTATTGCTCCTTTTGCTGATGAAACTAAGGCTTCAGGGACTTCGATGTGGCAGCAGTGGAGCAGGAAATGCAACCCAGATCACGTAAGTCCTCCGCCTCTGTTCCTCCGGATGAATGCACGCTCTTCATTTTGGGAGGAATGTTTCTTCTGCTACGTGCTAACAAGACAACAGATTCAACTGCAAGAGCAGAAACGTGGCCGGGAGGATTTGGTCTCCAGGGACAACTGTCCCTTCCTTTGGTGCTGGGAGAGTGGAAACTGTCCTTGTGGGTGAAAAGCTCTGAAGGACAATATTCTCTGGCAATTGCCTGGACATCAAAGCTTGGGCAGTGCTGTTCTCTGTACGGTTTGGCGGAGGGCGAGAGGGCTTGCTGCCGAGTGCTTAGCGCACTCAGCACTGGGCTTTTGCAAATTAAATGGGTGCCCTCTGCTGCATAAGCCCTATGTTGGCTGCTTGTGCCATGTAGGCACCTTTCCCAAGAAATGCTCTCTGCAAAATTGCGTTTTTATGCTGATGGTGCACTCATTTAGACTTGGATCTCCTCTGCTCGTTGCCTTCTTGTGGCAAGCACTCCGGGGTGGGACGCGTTCCGGGGGAACTGCAGGGCAGTAGCTCCTGAGCATCCCGCGGACATTTATCCCCTCGGATGGTACCTGAGAGATCATCTCAGCATTTCCCAATCCCTGTGTGTGTCTCGGAGAGGAATTCTAGAGGCCATTAAGCTGGGTAATTTACATGGTTCTTGAGCCTGTGCCTAGGGAAATATATTTCACAGGTAATTTCAAATCTCTTGGCGTGTGGAAGAAGTCATTATTCTAAATAGAAGGGGGCTGGGGAAGTCACGGGCCCCTTTGAGAGGACCACATTAGAGACTGGGATTTTTCCTCCTACAGGAGACAGTCCGAGGCACTATGTTCATAGGCTTTTTGGGTGTCAGATGGTTTTGGTTTTAATGTCCATACTCTTTTAGAAAAGCAGAAGAGAAAATTGTCTTGTAATCTTCGATTTCAGTTACATGTGAGTGTACTGTGTGTGAGGGCTGGGAGACCTACTCCAGGGTATCCATGGGTGTGCGAGTTTCCTGCTTTGCTGTTTGGGTGCTGCCTTCCAAGGGCAAACATCAAATTTGGGGTCAGAAGGTTGAGTTGCGGTTCTGACTCTGCTCCCAGAAAACTGTCTGAATTTGAGGCTTTGCCTTTGTAGCTCCATTCTCGCCTCCTGAAGAAACGGAAAATATTTCTGTCAGACATATTGGGATTGGGAGGATTTGACAGTTTAATGTTGACCATTCCCTTCAAAATTATGTTGTTTGGGCTGTTGCACAATCTGGGCTTTAGTTGTGATACTGCAGCGGTGAGGGAACGTGGACGGTGACTATGATAGTTGCGAAGCAAGGCCGTGGGTGCGCTGCTGGGTTATTAGCTTGAGGCATCTGGTGAGGAAAGGGACACATCTGTGTGTAGAGTTCCTAGTGACCCTTCTCTTTGGAAAGGGAAAGCAGCTTGCTGCAGGACAGTGTTTTCTTGCAGCAGGGGGAACTCCCAAGGTGCTTGGCACATCCTTTTCGTTCCTAGTGTGCTTCAGCATAGCATCCTTCTTCCATGGGTTCCTCTGGGACAGGAGGTACATCCTTTCAGATGTGAAAAGCTGACTGCTGCTGGAGATGGGGAAAGTGTGTGTGCTGGACCACCGTCCTGAGTGCATATAGCAAATCCTGTAGTACCTGCTAAGTATTTCCAGTGTGGGCCAGTCACCTCTCGTTTCAATAGGCTTGTGTCCTTTTCAAAGAAAAGGTGTGGATGTGGAGGAGAGAGGAGGTGAGCTGTGAAGGCTGACGGTTTCATCCCTGGTGCTGTAGTGCTTCCACTATCCCTGCCTTGGAGCATGTCTGGATGCCACCTTACAACAGGAGAGGTCTTGCAGACAGCTTTTAGATGTGTATCACAAAGTAGTGAGGTAATGGCATAAAAAGCAGTAAACTATTACTTATTTTTTTAATGCTCTCCACCCCCACCCCGTTTTTCTTTCATTGCTGAAAGGGACGAATACAATGAAGAGCTTCTGCAAATGAAGGCGACTGCATATGAAATAACAGGGTTCTTGGGTGTTTGGCTGGTGAGAGATGCAATGAGTGAGCATCGCTAAGTGCTTTATAATAACAATGATTACAATGCTCTCTTAGGAGCCAGGAATCTCTCAGGTAGGGGGATGGTGGGGAGAGGGGCTGTTTAAGATGGGGGATTTAACTAGACAGACATCTAGTGACAGTGACATCCAGAAAACCCCTGAGGAATGTTGCATATGATGCTGTGAGAGGTTACTCCAAAAACCCCAGGAGATTTGGATTAACATGGTTAGAGTCTGAAGAATAACGGCAGTGGATGCCCCTGAGTAGCTCTTGTAGCAGGAGGTCTTTGTGGCAGAGGTTAATGATACCTTGGTAAGGAGAGAAGTTGTAGACAAAAATTAGACAGAGGTCTGACTAGTTAGTAGTCCTCTATCAGACTCCTTAATATGGCTTGTGTTTGAGATCAGATTAATCCTTGTGCCTGGTCAGCTGGAATCTGCAACAGGAAGGGTGGCTGCTGGTGTCCTGGGGCTAGCAAGAGTTACCATTTTCAGCTTGGCCATGTTTGTCTTTTGCTGCCACTCTCCATAGCGGCATGACTCTGCCTGGCAGCAGGAGCATCGTTGGGTGGAGCACCTTGTGTGAGCAAGAGCGTGTTGGGAAGCTCTTTCTTGTCAGCGTCTCTAGTCAGTCCTTTTTTCCTGGTTGCCCCTATGGTATAATGTCCCTCCCTCACCCTTTAAACAGCACACTAGAGAAATGAGAGAGGAGTATGATGTATGTATTCAAAACTCCATTCGAGTCATCAGGACATGGTACTCCTTTATCATGCTTTGCCCTGTATCTTACTCTTTGCTTAGCCAGGAGGTGGTTGTTGTGAACTATCCTGAAGTCTTGCAGGAGCCTTCATCAGCTTGGATAGTCCTGCTGTTGCTCAGCAATGATACAGGAGCGTGGCACAACTCGTAGCGTCTAACCGCAAAGCTGTTTGCAAATGCTTTAGAGGGCAGTGTTCTGGTGGCCCAATACAGAAACACTACCCAGACTGTCTTCCAGCCATCTAGCCTGAGGTACCCAAGTGACAGCATCACTATTTCTCCAGGCTGTGCAATAAAGCTCCCCCATCTCCAACCAAAGGTGCAGATCCTGCAAGGTGTGGCTGTGCTGTCTTCAGGGTGGTTCAGCCTTCCATCCTGTGATGAGGATTTACTGGAATGAACAAGAAGGTGCAACAAGCTATCCTACTTCTGTCTAGCTCCCAAGAGAGTCATGAATTATACACAGAATAAACAAATAACCCGATATGTCTGGCATTATATCATAAAGGACTTTAATAATTCATGCAGCTTGCAAAATCCTTACTAAGACCTACCCTCTGTAACCTTATCTTTGCCGTGAGGGGTGAGATCTCTTCAGCCTTCACTCAGATTGCATCTGTAAGAAGGGAGTTGGCGAGGAGGAAGGGTTTTATCAGAAAACTTCATCTGTATAGTGGGTTGCAAAGTGATGTGCAGGAGTTATCAGCCAGTGGGGTCTCAAGGGGTGCGGGAAATGACAAGTGGCTGCACGGGGTGAAATTTATGCAGGCGGTGTGCTTCCTAACACTGACATCTCTTCACTTACTTATTAATTCATTGTCTTTCAAGTCCAGATTTGTGACAGGCTTTGAGATCAGGAGCCCAGTTCTAATCCTGCGTGACGAGGGTGCAAAACATGGTGGAACACACGGCCTTCTCTCGCTCCTGATGCTCATCAGCAAGCATGCCATAGAAATCTCGTTTCAAGATTTACATAAAAGAGGAGCGTAGCTTCTAGAGGAGCAGGGAGGCTAAGGGCATTAGGTTAGCTTTGGCTCCAAACAAAACAGTTAATTGTTCTGGGCAGCATGTTGCTGGTATCGCCAGTTTGGCTCCAGCAATGGTAGCCATTGCCTTTGGCTGACGTTACTTGTGTTACAGTCGTGGAGCTGTGGGCTGCTGCTTCTGCCACCATCACACGAGAGGTCAATGTACGTGAGCCACCCGTTAAAGTTCCCTGTCGCAGGACCATCCCCATAGCAGCAGAAACAGTTGATTTGGATCTTCATATAAACACTCAATAACAAATTTATTCCTGTTGTAAGACAACCAAATTTGGTTTTGCTTATACGGTTGCTAAGTGGTTGATTAGACCCCCCACATGGCAGGGGACTTCTTGCTGAACTTGTTCTGTCTCCCAGTTGAAAATAGCAAACTATTGTGCCATCTTGATGTGCCTGGTTCTTCTTCCACTTACAGAAATATGAGTTGGTGGCAATATGCTGAGATCAGATTTACCCATTAAGACTGTGAGGATTAATTCTCGCACACTTCCAATGTATTGGGGGATCCTCACGTGGAAGTCCTGCCAAATAACGCTCTTACTGTCCAGGTATCCATGCAGGATGGCTGCATCATTGGGTGATGGCCTGAAGATGAACTCTAGGCTGATGAGGCTCATGGCTGGAAGTGCCTTTTGGGAAAGCGCTCTCCTCTGCTGTACGGTCTGTGGAAGATATTTGCTGTGGTTGCTTTGCCATTTGTTCTTTTCGTTGCTGTATCAATGAGAGACACGTGCGCTGTTTGATCAGAATGCAGTGCCTGTGTGGGGGCCTTGTGCAGCACTGCCGGGCAAATGTACCAGCTAACACATTCAGTGACTTCTCCTTCCTCTTTCTGTTGGCAAATCATCCACCAACAGATTGCGATTTTCCTCAAATCTACTCTTAGGCTTTAAATTATTCACTGAATTATCCTTTGGCCTCCAGCTCCTTTGCATATCAAATACTCCAAATCAGCTTTTTGTAAAGTTTGAAATTCAAGATATTTTGATTGGACACGTAGCTCTCAAAGGATAGTTATCGTGGCTCTTTGTCATATTGGGAGGGCATTTCAAGTGGGGTCCTGCAGGGATCTGCCCTGGACCTACTTTTATTCAACGGTTTCATTAATAACTTAGGCAACGGAATGGGAAATAGGCTTATAAAATTTGCAGGTGACACTGAGCTAGGAGGGGTTGGATGTACTTTGGAAGGCATTATCAGAATTCAAAATGATCTAGAAAAATTGAACAGCGAGCCATATATCAGCAAAATGAAGTTCAGGTAAAACAAATGCGAAGTGCTGCACTTAAGAGGGAGAAATCAAATGTACAAATAACAGAATAAAGAATATCTGTCTGGGTAGCAGCGTGGCAGAAAAGATCTTGAGAATTATTGGGGATCACGAACTTTGAGTCAATGAAGTGCTGTTGTAGCAGAAGGGCACATTTATTCTGCAGTGTACAGTAGTTTCTTGGACAAGACTGGGGAGGTGATGTTTTTCTCTTCAGATGGCACGGGGTTTGGCTTCTGTTGGAGTACCTGATCTCACTTTTTGGCATGAGCCTTTAGAGGTATAGGATAAGCTGTAGAGAATCCAGAGCAGGGCAACAAAAAGGATGAAATGTTTAGAAAATGATGCAAGACAGCTGGAAAAAAACCTGAGTTTGGAGTAGAAAAATAAAGAATCGAAAGGCAGAAGATGCAACAGGATAATCTTCCAGTTCTTAGGAGCTTGCTCTGAGAATTTTCCAGTGTTTGCTGTAGGTGGGATAAGTGGAAAGAGAGAAGTGAGATTGAGGGTGGATAAGAAGGGAACTTTTTCACCAAATGGTGAAAAGTAGAACTGGAGAAAGGTACTGTGGGGTTTTGGGTTCACCTTCAGCAGAGGATTTAAAGAACAGTTTAG
Source organism: Eurypyga helias (assembly GCF_000690775.1). NCBI lineage: Eukaryota > Metazoa > Chordata > Aves > Eurypygiformes > Eurypygidae > Eurypyga > Eurypyga helias. The sequence goes on along the minus strand of NW_010265052.1, from coordinate 112,302 downwards.
CCAATACTTCATGCCAAGGGTCAGGTGTTTAGATGTCCCGGTGCAACTAAGGGTGGAAGAAGAATTCCCAAAGCCCCTGCCATCCCACATGCCTGTGACTGTCTGAACACCTATTATATGTTCTGTTTCTAGGTGGATTGAGACCTTAAATGCTTCTGTTTTCCAATAGATAAATCATATTTAAGGAACAGTTTTCCTATTATCCTAAATTTCATTATGATATTAATGCCCTAAATGTCATTGATGGCAGATTGGTGGTTACTGATGGTTTTCCCACAGGTATCCACAAGAATATTTGTGTTCCAGAACTGTTAATGAAACGCAAATCTTTTGTATAATTGTCTGACTTTTTCCCCCTCGCTTTTTGCCAAGCTCTATCTGTCAGGTTGAGAAAACTCCCCAGTTACCCTTCTATTGTATTGTAACATTTGTGGCATCAAACCGGGATCAGGATGGATCTGGCAGGAGGTTTGGTGTTGGCTTTTTTTTAATTTTTTTAAGACACACCCTGCTGCAACAAATTGTAAAGATTAAGCAGACAGGAAGAAGATAGGACAGAGCAACAGGCTTGGAAAGTTAGGGTTTGAATCAAGGAGAACAAAGTAATTTGGGGATAGAGCTTAACTATCCCACTACCTTTCCCCTTCATGTTTCTTAACGATCTTCCTTGGGATATAGTTTAAATGTTCATTTGTCCCTTCTTTCCCTCCTAAAATAATGTCCAAGATGCTTTCTTATTATAAGGGAGACCAGATGGTGGAGGTGAACAATGTCCTGACAAATATTAAGGAAAGACTCGTCCAGCAGGCAAATTTTTCCCACTTCTCCTTTATTTAAACACCTGTGCACATACTTTAAATTTAAAAGGAGCCATAAAATGACAGTGTGGGAGGCATGATAATGTCTGGAAGCATGGTCAGTAAGTTCTTCGGTCGTTTTGAATGAAATGGGTACTTTCTGGAAGCTCTGTCTTCAGGACAAAAAAAAAAAGGCAACTTTCTTTTCATTGATGGATAAATATTGGCTCGTGGGGTATGTAAGAAATTAAGGAAACTCGGAGGGGGCGTGAGTGTGCACGTACACACGTGCATGCGTGCGCATTGACACGCGCTATTATAGTTAAAGGATTAAGCATCTTGAAGGAATAAGCCAATTATAAGAAGTTCCTGCACAGCAAAAATTAGACAACACAGTAATTAATAACCTTATTAAATAGCAATATTTGGGCACTGAACCAAAGCGTATGAATCAGAGTGAAGCATTCTTGGCTGAACAGACTGCGTGAAGTGTAGACACTTGTACAGAACACTCTCTGTGTAGAACCCAGTAAGCTTTGGGGCAGTATATCTACTTAACAAGTAGTTTTTCCTCTTGTCCTTTCACATTTGTGTGAACCTTTCTCTTATTTTTGGGCCAAGAAGGCAGCAAGAGAAAAGGACCGAGCCTCCTATTTTATTTTTTTATTAAACATCCTCTCTTGCTTGCAGCCAAACAAGCACTCTCCTAAGGATGCTTTAAGAAAAAAGAAAGTGTCCTCAAACCGAAAACTAATTTTCTTTCCTCTTACTTCTCCTTTCCCTGTGCTTTTGTGAGAGGCCACTTGCAATGAGGCTTCTGTTCCTTTGTAGCATGTGTAACTGCCGTACCCACCCCTAGGTTAGGTGTGAAGAGCTGTGACTGCAGGCGGTGAAGGGTCTGTCCTACGTACCCTGAGCTGCGAGGGACAGGGCGGCCCTGGGCTGAGCTGCAGTGGCATGTCCTGCTGCTGCTGGCCATGGGCTCTCAGTGCTTGGCAAAGCCAGTGCGAGCATCCACAGGAGTGTCTGCAGCTGCTTGGGTCAGCTAACGATGAGACGTAATCTACCCCTACGTCAGGGTTGTTGTGACCAGTGGCGAGGCACAGGCGCCCGCTGAACAGGAGTGGGACAGGCGGGATGCTTCGCTTCCTGGCTCCGACTGCAACCGCAGTGACTTGTCTCCTGATGTGCTGCTCGTCACAGTAAATATTTTTGAAGCTCTGCTGCTTTTTTTTTTTTTAAGCCTACTTTATCTCATCTTTAAGAAAAATCAAATACGCAAATCATGAAATCAATTAGCATTTTTGTAGTTTTCGTTGGAGAGGCAGTGATAAATGGTGTTGTGTTCTCAAAAATCATTTATGTCCCTTGTTAAATGTTGCACAGGAGGCTGTAAAATATACAGGGTAAGGAAACAAACCCATTTTTTCAATGCAAAAGACTTTTTAATGCGTATCCTGAATGTGTGTGATCGTGTTGGTGCGCACAGTAGCGCAGAGTAGTTAGGGTGGAAGAGTCCTTGGAGACTCCCCAGCAAAGGCAGAGCCAGCTGAGGCGATGGTGGGTCTCTGGGATGCGCATGTCACTGCTAAAGAGGGGACAGAGGCTGGCGGGGCTGCCTCGCATGTCATTCCTGTAGACACAGAGCTACCCAGTGCAATCCCAAATACTTGAGCCCAAAGATTTTCCGCTCGCCCATGTTCATTCACTACAGACGACACTGGAGTGGTGCTTGGTTTGGGGGTCAGACTGCAGGTGGATCCTAGATGGGGCTGGTGGCTTTCGGTGAGCAGCACTGCGTCCATGCTAGGGGCTTCCCATGCCATGGATCAGCTGTTTTCTTTATGCTTTGTTTGTAAATGCCATTTCACAGGAGCAGCAGGGCACTCCAGCCTCTGTGTTTGGAGGAGTTATCGCTCCTTGAGCCCATAACGCCGCCCGAAGCATGCAGTAATGGCCCAGGGATGCAATGACTGTCATGTCTTATTGCATCCCACCTCTGGAGGAGACACGCTTCCAAGCGAAATCTCCATGTTCGTAGCGGGCTGTCCGCTTCTTCACCCTCTTCATCCTTGCTGCGGTTGTCTTACAGAGAATTTTAAATGCAGTGGCCTTGGGAGAGAAACAAGAGGCAAAAGGTCAACGGAGACAGAATAATAATGGGGTTTGTTTGTGTGGGGTTTTTTTAATGGTACCTTTCAACCCAGCATATAGCAAGTGAGATTAAAACCTCCAAATTCTGGTCTGTGGCCCACTCTGAAGCCTTCTTGTCATGGACATTGCTAGGGCTAAAGGGACATAAACACGGGTCAGATACGCACAAGGGCTTTTGTCGGCGGTGTGGGCAAGGGATGTGCGAGTTGGAAAAAAGAGGTTTTACTACCGCTGGCAAAAGCTCTCGTATAGTCATACTACACCAAAAAAAGAAGCTGTTTCTGCTATTACGTTTTTTTAATCTAGAAACCTGCTGCCAGCTGTGCAGAAACCCTCTCCCGTCTTTTTTGATAGTGTTATACTTTTCTTTTTTTTTTTACGTAGCAGTATCTAAAGCTTGTGCTACAAGGCTTAGCTGGACTTTTTGGGAAACTGCTGGTCTGTAAGGTTGAGAGCCAGGTATCGTAAGGCTGCACGATTAAAGAGAATTGCAGTCTTTCTCATGAATGAAAAATCTAATGACTTTTCCCTAAAATAGTAGTACTTCTTGGGGCGGAGGCAGGGGGTGGAATAAGTTTAAGAAAAAAATTTTTTAAACAAATCTGCTGACTAAATTTAAATTAATTTGAAATCCCAGCCCAACTGAGCGCTCAGTGTCTCCTTTGCATATACCGAGAGTACTACGGATGCCTGTCTTCCTGTATCACTAATCTTCTCTGAAGGCTTGGCCATACGTGACGTTGATGTGGATATGAGCAGTTGTTAATGTTGATGGATACAGCTCAAGATGGATGGTAATTTTCCCTTGCTGTGGTGTTGTAGATGTTCCTGGAGGGAGCTGACACAGGCAGGTGTCACTGAAATCGAGGATCTTACACAGAGCTGGAAGTTAAGGGGAGGTGTCAGCTCTGTAAGTCCTCGGTGGGGTTTCTTGGACCTGTGGCTGAGGATAAGCATAGACTTGATTTTGTTTTTTCAGTTCATGGGACAAACTGGAGATGGGGGGAGGGGAAATAATGAAAAAATTCAGTTTTGGTGTTTCAGGGCATTTTAAAAAATTAATTATTTGTGTAAAAAGAAATAATTTTTGTGAAAATACTTTGGAAGATTTATGGCTAACATTGGACAACCTGAATAAACATTTGATGGCAAATCAAATGTTTGGCTGAAAAAGGAAAAGAAAAAAAACCCTGAAAACCCAACCAGCCTCAAAGCCCGCTCAGCTCTGTTTGTGACCCGTTCCCTTTATGCTGGCAGGCCCACGGAAGGCTCTGCTTTCCCTCCTTTGGGAGAAAGGTGGGTTTGCAGGTGTCTTCACCCATCTCCTTCTAGAGGGGGTAGGGCTAGGCCCTGGCCAGGCCCCCAGGTGAGAAGAGGCAGCCTTACCTCTGCAGGAATGTGGGAAATGGCATACGTTATGCTGGAAAAGATTCGGTGTGCGCGATTTAATCTTGTTTTCATCCGCAGCCTTGTATGTCATTAACTGGCATGAATTTTGCCTGTGTGAGTAACGCACGCCTGTCTGCCAGTCCCTCCCTGTCTCCTTTCGTCCCCCCACCCCTCACGAGCGATGCTTCAGCGTTGTTCTGCTGGGTCTCGGGCATCTCTCTGCTGTGATATTTCTGCCCAGCTTTCACTGGGTTTGGGCCATGCTGTATCATTCAGAGTCCTCCATGGCCTTGCTGCTTAGCTGGGCTTCTTTGCTCCTTGATGTCCAAGAGAGCCTCTGCCGTGGTTTTGCGGGTGGTGGGGGAGCGTGCGTGGGCTCTCCGGGGAGCCGCTCTTTGCACAGGCCATGGAATCATGCCATGAGCCTAAGCCAAGGGCAGAACCCCTGAGCTGGGCTGCCACCTCCCACCATGGCCTTGCCGTGATGCTGGCCTTGCCGCCTCCTCCTTGCGCTCCATCCCTCCTTTCCCGGGCGTGGCGCTGGGGGATGAATGTTGCTGTGGAAAAAGCACGGATGGAGTGGCGCAGAGGCGATCAGGCATTGCGTTTCCAGGTCAGATGGGAGACTGGACATTTGCGTGACTAGCGGGCGGAGTCAGGAAATCTCATTAAAAGAAGAAGAGTTATCAAGTTCTGTGGATTTAAAGAGGGTTTTTTGTTGTTTTTAACCTGGTGTTATTGCTGTAAGCAGAAAGCTGTGCGGTTGGCTGTATCGGAAGGCACTGTGCCTGCTGGAGGGGCTGGCAGCCAGCTCCCTTGCTGTACAGGGCGCAGGATGAAGGAGATGCCACGTGGCAGCCCCTAGCCCTTGGCACTGCCCCGGGAGGCAGCTCTGCCCAGGGCTGACCTGGTGGAATCGGTGCCTGGCTCGGGCTGGGCTCACCTGAAGGTGCGAGGCAGCTGAGCCCCGGGGCACTCGGTGCCCTGGGCCTGGCTCCTGGCTCTGCTCAGGTCCCTGCTGTTGTGCCGCAGCGATAATCCATCGCCACAGCACAACAGGCACCGCTGGTCTTGCCGTGGCTCTGTTTGCTCTCTGCCACTGCTGAAGCAGTAACCTGTTTTCTGTACACCACAGCGCTTCAACCTTGTTAATCGCTCTGGGCTTAAATAATTATCTACTGCAACAGCTTTATATAAGGAGGGAGAAAAAAAAAAACAACCCACCTTGTAATTTTTGTTGTATTTTTTTTCCCCTTTTCTCTCTATGGCACCTTGTGCGTAAACTTTGAAGTCTTGGCGTTTATGTCCTGCCCCGGCCGTAACTCTCCGAGCCGCAGGTTCTTGGTATTCCTCCCGCACCTGGTGCTGCAGAGAGCAGTTAACTTAGCTGAGGGCATGGATTTCCTCCCTCTCCCTTCAGTTGCCTTGCTTACCTGCCAAGTGTCAGGGCTCTGACTCTGTCTCTCTTTCACTTTCTCTCTTGCTCTCCATCTCTTGCAGTATGCAGTACTGGGCCAGGAGGCTGGAGCAGGAGATTGATGGAGTGATGAGGATATTTGGTGGAGTCCAGCAGCTCAGAGGGGTAAGCTGTCTGTCTTTTACCTGTGCTGCCTTCCTTGTGGCAATGAATGTTCCCATCTGCAGAAATGGCCTGCGTGAACACTTGCAATAAGTCACCCCCTCAGCTCGCTCCATGTGCAGGGTCATGGCTGGCTGTGCTTCTGGTTGCTGGTCAATTTGATGCATTTATCGAGTGTGTGGGAGTGAGTGTGTTTTGTATCTGTCTCTCTCTCGGGCTGCATGTCACTGTTAACTGAGCATGTACCTGTGGGTTTTTTTCTATATGACACACTAAATGCATCTTAAATCCAACTAACCTTTCCTCCAGGGACTGAAGGTAGCTTCATTTGTGTTTTAATTTTAAACTTCTGTTGGCAAAGCAGGAAATGTTCAAAGGATAATTTGACTAGCCGCTGGAAGCTCTGTGTTTTTAAATATACATTGCAGGTAAAACTGTAATTCTTGCTTGGCTTCTGTTTCCAAGAGCACAAAACAAAACCCTGTTACTGATGCTGGCATCTGCCTTCTGCGCTGTGACTTAGCACCAGGGCCCAGGTATGGCTGGCTGCAGAAGCCAGACCTCCTCTTCTGGCAGCAGTGCTCTGGGTTGGTTTAGGGCAGTTACAGAACTTCTTTGTCATGGTTTATTAGGTTTGTGGATCAAAAGGTCTTTAAGAATCCTCCCTGTTGTCTCTTTCCATTAAGACCCTCTTTCCCCTTCTCAACACTGTTGTGATGACTAGCTGCTTTGAAATGGAATAGATTGAAATTAGGGTTCTGGTGTTAATCTGAAGAAAACAGGCTTCTCTAGCGTAATAAATATGTTGTCCCAGAAAAAATCATGGGGTGTATTTGTGTTAGCTCATGGTGGGGGAAAGTTCTTCTCAGGTGCCTATGTCTTACAGTCCTCTTACACTAGTAGCTATACTGACTTCAGCAGAACTGCTCATGTATATTCTTGGCTGTAACCCATTCTCTAAACACAGAAGTTGCACTATTCTCTTTTAAATGCATTTTAAAATGAGTTTAAGTGAAAGTTTGCAAAACTCTTCATAGTTCATCCATTTATTTGCCTCTGTATTTGAGCTCTCGAATGGCGTATCTGGGCTTTGCTTGCATTCATTTCAGCTGGATGGATAGAACTTCATGTGGAGCATGAAAAGCATATACACTGCTTTGGTTTTAACAAATATATTTGATTGTATCTGTGTATTTGTGCAATGCGGTTCTCGATGTTGGCAGGGTCTTAGAACCAGAGCCAGGTATGCCAGTTTTCCAGGCAATACACACATAGACGTGCCAGCCGGCCTATACTCCTTAACAGAGCACATTAAAAAAGTCTGCTACTACGTTTTGTACATGTCCTCTCTTACAATTTATTCTTATTAGCTTTGATTTTGCTCCTTTGCATGTTAAATAGGTATATCATGTAATTTTTTTAATGCCATAATTAAATAGAAATTACACCTCCAATTTGCCAGCACTTGACTCCTATTGGCCAGTCAGTCAATTACAGGTAAGAGAGCTCCCCACTTTCTCTGTTTAATTCTTCCAATAGAACATATTAATCCATTAAAGTGATGCACTACCAGATAAACCGACTACAGGGGGATTGAAGGGGGTTTTTGAAATCTGTTTTGGAACCTTCTTGTGAAGGGAGGGAGCTGTGCATGATTGTTTTATCTGGTGAATGCATAAAGCACCTGGAGCCAAGAAATGGGCTACTGAAAATTCCAACATGCAGCCGTTAAAACACCGGAAAGGAATAGTAGAGGCTTTCTGTGGGTCTCTAGAGGGGGAACTTGGGATGTGGAGTTCAGGTTTGATTCATAAATGCAATTTCAAGTGATGACACTTAACGACTATACCAGTTGCTAGTGCAAGCTAGCATAGCTTCCGTGATGTGAAATAGCTGAGTGCTCCATCCTGAAGTACTCAGAGCAGTACTTGCAGGGAGTCCTCTTACTCACCACTTGCACACAGGGTCATCGGGGTTGCAGTATGGGAGGCATTTCATAAAGTGGTACTGTAATGCACTCTGAAATGTGGGTTTAAAAAAAAGTAAAATATCCATATTCTGCTGCAACCATTCGAAATGTAGAAGGTGGCACCTAATTCTTAAGGCTGGGGCTTGGTCTATGCTTCCCTTCTTGTAAAGGGCACTGCCTGGGCATGACTTGGACTAGCTCACCATGCTCTGTCATGGTGGCTTGCATCCAGACTGGAGGTGCTGGAGTCCAGTACAACCCACAGAGGTGAGGTGTGCCCTGACCCAGCGAGCCAGGCTCAGGGAGAAGGGAAAGCTGCTGCCCAAGGAGCAGGGGAAGCTGAAACATCCATTTAGCTGGGAGCAGATCCTACTCTCTGGGGTTTCTGAGGAAGGTTTATTGTTAAGCAGGAATAGATCCATGTGCAGCAGGAAGGATAAATAAAAATGGGGCAAGTAGCGCTTGTGTTTTGCCAAAACTTTGACCATGTTAGCCTGGGACGTTCAGAGCGTCTGCAGAGGGGGCTTCGGGTACATAGCGCATAGGGACTGATATTAGAAGTGGGGGAAAAAGTGCTCCAGTGTCACTGAAGACCAAACTGGCCCTTCTGAACCTGGTGGGTTCTGCTGGGCAGGCAGTGGGTCCCACTGCCAGCTCTCATGGGTCTGTGAAGCCCGTAAGCACTGGGGGTGGTGCCTTACCAGAAATGGATCTTCCCTTTCCAGTTCAGGCCTGAACATCTAAGTGACAGACCAGTAAATAATAATAAAAATACCTCCTTAGAGCTTTGTCAGTTTTACTTAGGAATATTTTTTGTTGGGTTGCTGTGAAAGGATGTGGACCTGTTCTTCGGTTATTGACTGAAATCATATAACTGTTGTGGCATATGAGGCATGAAATTTATTGTCAGAAATATGGTGTCCAGGAACAGAACAGTGCTGAATATTTTATCTTGCTGGAGTGCTGCCCACCCAAGAATTGTGTGGGGTTTTTTAACTCTTCAGTTATTTCCTAGGGTGGAGGTACTAGATGTCAAATACCCCTGCTTCCCTCTGTCCTGCAGGGTGGAATCCATGCTTCCCCTGAGGAGATTAGCCAGGCTTACACCGTCAGATGATGCTTTGCTCAGGTGGCGCGTTTGTCTGTAGCAGTCGCAGAGGAAGATGAGAAGCTCTGAGATGCAAAGGGGTGTCACACCAGGGACTTGCCTTTCAGCCGTGAGACACCACCTCATTTCTCTCCTCAAGTCTAGACCTTGAAAACACTGAGGCGCGAATCTGCCCATCGGTCAGACGGTCTGTGGTGGAGCTGCGCACGTATCTGTGGGCTTGGGGCTCTAGGGAGGACCCTGGCCTTGCTGGGTTGATTCTCTGCCCGGTGAAGTTGGTGTTCAGCCCCATGGGCGCTCGTGGTTCAGCGTCGTGCTGGCTGGCCCGCTGCTCCCGGCATGCATCAGAACAAATCCCAGCACTCGGAGGTTAGGGCGTGTTGCTTTGCTGCTCTGTCCTCGCCTCCGCATGGATCACCAGAAACAGAGCACAAATCACTGCTAATTTAACTCTGATAGGCACAGTGGTATGTGGAACCCTAAAGTGCTAGCCGAATAGGCTGATGTTCTTTAAATAATTTTATTCTAGAATAAGGAATATTACACCCAAAATCCAACTCCCTGACTACTTTTTCTGTTAGTGACTTCCTTCGTGGCTATGGTCAACTCTCCATCACTTGACAGGACAAGAAAATGTTTGCTTTTGCCATTTTCTGGTACACTGCACTAAATTTCTGTATCTTACAGTGTTTTGGCAAAAGTAAAAGTTGTTGTCTTTAGTCAAAAGAGGACAAATTTGTTGTTTCCAGCCCAGATGGTTTCTTCATGTTGCAAAACTTGCTCCAGGGTAGACTCTGTGGTTGGGAGAAACTTCCCAGGCCGGGGCAGCCCTGTTCCTACCCACCAGTGTCCTGCTGTGCCAGCATTTGTGATGGAACTGATGGCAGCAGAGCCAGGTTTTGTGCCTTGCTGAGTGGCTCCCTGGATGTTGAGTCAAACCCTCCTGGCTGGATAGCCAGGCTGAGGTTGCAAGTCTCCTCTGGCTTGTTACCTGTTATCAGATATTAGATCTGTTATACTGTTATCAGAAAGCCAGCAGTATCCTCGGCTGTATCAGAAGTGTGGCCAGCAGGGTGAGGGAGGGGATTCTCCCCCTTCTATTCTCCTCTTGTGAGGCACCACCCAGAGCACTGTGTCCAGCTGTGGAACCCACAGCATAAGAAGGATATAGACCGGTTGGAGCAAGTCCAGAGGAGGCCACGAAGATGCTCAGAGGGCTGGAGCCCCTCTGCTATGGGGACAGGCTGAGAGAGTTGGGCTTGTTCAGCCTGGAGAAGAGAAGGCTCCAGGGAGACCTTATAGCACCTTCCAGTGCCTGAAGGGGCTACAAGGAAGCTGGGGGGGACTTTTTCCAAGGGCCTGTAGTGACAGGACAAGGGGTAACGGGGGTAAATTGAAAGCGGGGAGGGTTAGATTAGACATCAGGAGGAAATTCTTCCGGGAGAGGGTGGTGAGGCACTGGGACAGGTTGCCCAGAGATGTTGTGGACGCCCCATCCCTGGAAGAGTCCAAGGCCAGGCTGGATGAGGCTTGGAGCACCCTGGTCTAGTGGAAGGTGTCCCTGCCCATGGCAGGGGGGTTGGAACTAGATGATCTTTAAGGTCCCTTCCAACCCAAACCATTCTGTGATTCTACCTAAGGTGTGTTTGATCTGATGTCTCCTGAGGTGAGCAGCTATTGAGGGGAGTCAAGAGATAATGCCTGGACGTGCCTCAGCTGTGTATGTCTGGAGATATGGATACTGCTGGGCTTGGCAGGGGGAAATACCCAGTCCATAAAGGCCCAGGTGGCCCCAGACCGGAGCCTGGGGTGCGGCGTGGTGAGCAGCGTGCTGGCAGGGCTGGGCAGGCAGTGAGTTGCCACATGAGCTGTGCTTGGTCCTCAGTACATGGGACTGCATGGAAAGGAGGATGTGCCCGAGGAGAGGGTGCCTGCCCTTTGGGATGCAGCCTGCTGCCCACGAGAGCTGTGCTGAGTGTGGCAGAGCAGAAATGCCTGTGCTTGGGCCTTGTAAGCAGCATCGTATTTTATTTCTGTGCATGTTTCATTTCTCTTTTATTCTTGCTTGTTATCTTGTGCTGTTTTCTCAGCTTTGTTTTGCCAGTTCGGCATCTCTGCCTGGCAGAAGTGCTGCTGTCCGTTCGTCTGGTCTCTTGTGAAAGGGAAGGACAAATCCTGCTGGCCAGGGCTTGGGGCAGAATGACCAGGGTCTGTGCAGGTGTGCCCACCTTTGTCTGCCTTGCAGCATCACCTGCAGCCTGCCTGTCCCTTCTACTCAGCGCTGCTTGTCTGATCCGTCACTCCTTGTTTTCAAAGCACGGCTGTTGGGACAGCCACAGGTGAGGAACTGCGCTTGAGCCGCGCACAAACAACAGCTTAGATTAAAAGAGTGGTATACTAGCAGAGTTTTGGCTTGGATCTGAAGTGGCACCCACCTTGTATATTCCCGCAGTCACTAGCGCACCCCTCCTGGGAGGGGGTCTCTGCGGTGCCGAGTATTTCCCGTGGCTGTCTGAGTGTGTCCCTTACAACACTGCTGGTGCGGAGCTAGAATCTGTTTAATGCCAGCTCTAGGAGGTAAGATGTGCTGTTATCAAAGGAGCTGCCAAGCTTTTCTGTTCAACTTTTTTGATCTTGGGTAACTACTGGCATAATAGTAACATAGCCTAAATCTTCCAAGTAGCTGTGGTATTACATGGTGTTTGATTTGCTCTTTTGTTTTCTCTGGGTATAGAAACTACCTGGTCATTCCGTGGGGCTGGAGAATTTGCAAAGTGTTTATCGGATTTTAAGTGAATGATGCTAGAGAATTGGAGCCCCTCTGCACACAGTGTCTGAGGAGCACGTCTGCTTCCGAAGGGCTCTGTCAGATGGACTAGACACTTACAGAAGGACAGTGATGTGGTCCTTAGACACGGCAGAGTTGGGAATACAATGCTAATCTTCTGATATTCAATCCAGTACTGTATTTTACAGTTGGACCTTGAAACAGCGTAGCAGAGTGCATCTGGCCTTTTCCTTCTGAGGAGTCAGCCCAGGCTCTGGAGTGGGAGAAAAGTGATGCACAGGGACTGCGCTGTGCTCAGCAGAGTTTGGGGGAGTTTGAACCCAAAGCTTGGGCAACACATGCAGCCAGCTGCTCATGCTACGGCAGTGCTGCCTGCCTTCTTCCGAATGCTGTGAGGGAGGAAGGACCTAATGGAGTTTTCCGATAGCTAGTGCCCGTCTAGGGGCTGACCAAGAGCAGGGACACTGCACCCCAGAGAGATGATGGTTCCATGCTCTTGGTTCCTAGTGCCCCGTGCTTCTGGTTCCCAAGCTTGTGCATTATCTGTCTGATCCTTGCTGTTCTTCGCCCTCTTTTCCCTCCCCCTCTCCTACCAGCATGCACACAGCCTGCTTCCGCACACCATCGCAGTGCCCTCCCCTGCTCCTCATGTTTGATAAGAGGAAGTGTGCGATGCCAGATAAACACATTCCTGTTCCAAACTGCTTGGGTTTATTTTAATCTGCCTGGGCCGTTCAGCAGCCTCAGCACTCTGCTCAGCACTGAGTGCAAAGCCAACAATATATTGTCAAGGAGGAGCATTTCAATGTCCTTAGCCTTGCAGCAGCTTGGTTGGAGAAGGGAGATCCTCTGCTTGGGACAGGGTCTGCCGTCAGCAGCCCCTTTATACCCATCGTCTTACTTCTCCTTCTTCCTCTCTACTAGAACCATATTGTCTCCGTACTGGGAGATGTCAGGGAAACATATGCTCCAGCTTTTAGTACATTTGCATAATTAGAGTAATGTGTATGAATAATTTATAGCTGTATGTGGCTGCTCAGTGTGTGATGTTAGCACCCCTCGCTAAATCCTTTCCAGTGGGTGGTGCAGATCCTGCACCAGAGCCATTGTGCCGATGCCGTGTGCAGCCTGTTGGCAGACGCAGGAACCCTGCTTTGGGAGGTCAGGGGGTGCACGTAGATATATATTGATTTAGCAGAGAATCACGGGCTTTACAGTTGTAGGGGAAGAGCAGGCTAGAAGTCTGGGAGGCTAAAATGCCTTAGGCTCTTAGGTTCAAAACTTGTTCCATTTATGCAGAAGCTGTGAATTAAAATGTTCTGCAACATTTGAAAGCTGAGGCAGGGATTTTTCCAGCAGGACTCAGGTGTGACTAGTTGGTTACTTTGTGTGCCAGCTTTATGGGGTTTTTAAATGACTTTTTCAGATCATAAAACTTAGTAGCTTGCGGGGTCGGGGGGGCAATAAACTTGCCTGTACTTTATCACAGAGCCTGATCTCAATCAGTCGGTCAATAAATAGTGCCCAGGCAATCCTTTGCTACTATCTCACTATTTACCAGCTCTTTAGTGTGGGAGTTCTCATGCTGGAAACCCCAGAGTCCCAGGTAGGTTTTCTAAGGGAGTAATCTGAGTGGTTGAATTCTGGTATTTATGTTCCACTTAATTTTAGCTTAAACTATATTTGGTCCTTTCCTAAAGAGCCTTGCCTGAAAGCATTATGTAAGCTGGAACGAAGTGCAGGCATGCACACTTACTAGCTCATTAGTGTCATCCACTGGGAAACTGAGGCAGGTGGTTAAGCTGAGCAGGTCTGCAGAACAAACATGTGGCGCAGCCTGGACCGTTCTCCATCACGCGTGCAGGCAGCGGGTCCTTAGAGGGGTATGTGTTTGGAAGGGTAACAGGCATAGCAATAGCCCTTGAAGTCCTTGCCTCGAACCTTTTCACTTTACAGAATTACTTGGTAAAGATAATATGCTTGCAGCTAGTTGGTGAGTTAGCAAAATCAGAGGGGATTGCCGTTGAGTTTTATGGAGTCATTTCTGATTTATACTGCCGTCAGTGACAAGTGAAATGAGCCCAGCATTCAACCGACCGGTGTTCAGGTGCACGCATCTCCTCAGTGCGCTGTTCTGCCCTTCGCGTCCAAAAACGTAGCTGCTGTACAAACCAGTCAACAACCATGTTTGTGAGAACCTCATGAATATGCAGGGCAACGCTTACAATTGATGGTGTTGCCATTACGCGGCCATATGAATCCATGGGAACGATGAGACCTTGATCGAGGTTTCTGGAACCCTCCCTCAGCCGGGCTGTCCTGCCTCCAGCTGAAGGAGCCTGTGTCATCCCCACGTCCCTTCCAGCTTAAATCCTTACCTTCAGGCTGCGTTTAAAAACAAAGCCAGGCAAAATCCAAACCAACCCTGCCAGAATGTGGGATGAATAATAAGGTAGAGATCATTAAAATTTGCCTCCTTAAAAACATACATAGATTATTCTTTAATGGGAAGTTAATTGTTTTATTATTCTCTCCAGATGGTTCTTTTCCTTTACATTCGCAGGGGAATTGCTATAGCCTGGGATTCAGTTTCCTGCGAGCAGAGCTGATAACCAAAAATGCAACTCTATCACTGATCAAGATACAAAACAATTGAAAATATGTATGCGTATTCCATCATCATTTCAGACTTTAAATGTTGTTTATAGGCTCTAAGTGCCCCCTTGACTTGAAACACTGCAGGCTGTGGAGCTCGCCGTTTCTCTTCCTGGCAGGTTTGTCGAGCGAGCGCTTGGTATGGGACACTACTCAATCCTGGCCTTTGTGCGGCTGATCAATACCTTCCAAATACTGGCCTGTGGAGGAGCCCACACGTGCCGGTGCGGAAATAGGCAGCTGTATATGCTGCTGTATATACTAAGGGGTTTAAAGAAGGAAGCTGACGTTAGGTACTCAGGGTTATTGTGCGGAGGAAGCAGTAAGATGTGTCACATCTCCTTTGTTCCATATGTGGAAAAGCGGGAGGACTTGGGAACGTGGGGAGGACACGGTGGAGGTGACTTCTCAAGGGCACGGTTGTGGTTTTTATGTTCTAGTGTAGCTTCAACCTGGGAAACTGCCACTGCGAGCTTGCGTGTGAAGCGAGCCTATTTATCGTTTCTCATTACAACAGATCACCTTTGACATATGATGTGAATAACTTCAATGGGCCCCTTATTTCACACACCCAGCCGTGTGACCTATTGCCCTGCAGTGTGTCTGCTGGTGTTATAGGTACTTATTGCCTTTTAATTATTTAGAGTTAAAATATTGTTGTAAAGGAGGGAGAAAGAGTGGAGGCTGATATTAGATCAGCCTTACTCATTGAAGTCTGGATGCTCTGCTCGAAGACCGAGGACCTGTGCTGTGGTTAAAGCTGTAGCTTGCTGTGGCTTTATTGAAAGAGATGGCTCTGCTTTTGGGAAGAACTGCCTCTTGGGAGACTCCAGACCTCTGTAACCTTCAGAGATCTGTAGCTTCCAACACGGGTATCCTTTGCAGCTTACTATGATGCTGTATGCAAACAGCAGTGAAAATCTCCACACGGTTTTGTGTCTTAGGCACAAGCCAGGCTCTCTCGCGTTTGAGAGGTTGTATCCAGAGCACAGGGAATGAAGGGAGAAAGGAAGATGAGCAGGCTAAGGAGGAAATGTAGCAGGAAGGTGATGCTAATGATTATGGATTCCTCTCTCCCTTCTGTTGCTCTCGGGCTGATCAATGCCAACTGACATCTGTGGAGCATCTCCTCTTTGTTTTTATATATTTTGGAGGATTTCTCTGTTTCATTTTGGGGGATTTATGTTTGTGTCTAGTCCTTGTGATTCAGTTATTCACTGGGCTTTAGATTTTATTGACTTTTTTCCCCCTTTCTAACTGACCTTTCACACCTGTAAGCGCCCAAGACAGATTTAGTATGTGTTTGTTCAGCACCTACCGCAACCAGTAGTGTCATGCTTTTTGGACACTGACCACAGTATAAATATTAAATAGTAAGTAAGAGTGCTGAGAAAAATCCTGCCTGAATGAAACATGGAGCTTGCCTGTGCGAAGAGGTGCTGTGAGTGAGAGGCATGGCTATTTCTATCAGGGCAGTTCCCTAAATGCCTGGGTGACGTGTCTGGGGCTGGTGGCAGGATCTGGATGTTTGTATGTGTCAGAGGAGCCACTCTGGGGATTGTTTAAGCAGTAGCATTAGTTATCATCTGTTGGATGCCCAAGCGAAGCCTTTACTTGTAGCTAGGAGGCAGGGAGCAGATTTTCAGTTCCCTGCTGTGACTGTAAGGCCAGGTAAATAGAGAAGGAGGAGACGGCAGGGGGTTTATGTGACTTGAGGAGCAAAGAAGATTGTGGTGGTAAATGTTGGATTACTTTTAAAAACAAGTAGGTCATTGAAGATACCATGGTTGGCGAACAGCGAAAGAAAGGCGGATTTATTCCTTGTTCTAAAGATTTATTACACTGTAAAGCTCACTTTGCTGCTCAGCATGCTGTCACTTTTAATTTTGGAAGTTCTTTGTTGCTGGTTTTGTCAGTGGTCCAGGAAGGATGACACTGGACCCGAGATTAGGGACCTGGGATCTTCAAAGGGACCTTGGTTCCCAGTTCCCCTGGGCATTGTGAATAGGCGGGGCCTTACCATAGTGCTTGTTGGGATCATCAGCTGTTGCTTCCATTTCCTGCTCTAGCAGGGATTTACCTGTGATCCCATGGTACTTAAGACAAATTGTTTAAAATTCAAACTCTCTTTTGTCTTCTGCCCCTTTTGCAGGGTGCTAGCATGCAAGAAAAGCATGTGTCTCCATCTGCCTTTTGTAGAGGGGAAAAGATGGCTACTTAACATCCAGTGATAATTATTTGACATGAGATGTACACACAGAGTATTCGTGGCATCAATACTGTATGCGTCTGATTCTGAGTATAAATGACAGCTCCAATGTATTCTTAAACTTGCAGTGTCTTGGTGTTCATTGAAAAAGAAATCATGGCATGATCATCCCATGCTTACATCTAGTGCATTTCATGGCTGATTATTAAAATCACTTGCAAACAAGTTTGCTCTCAGGAAGAGAAGGAAAACATTGCAGTCTGTCCACTGTAAGTAGGTAAATTGAGGCTCGGGCGAGGAAAATCCTTACTCTGAACAGTGAATCTGATGGAGCGCTGGGGAGGGAACCTGTGGATCCTGACTCCAGGGCTTATCTTCCAAACGTCTTCCTTAATAACAACTGTTCAGTTTGTCACTTCTGGCTCATTACTACATCTATTAGCACTGAGCAATGGATCCTAGGAAACAGGAGTGAGAGAGAAACTTTCAGCTTTGAATTCTCCCTTAGGAAACGTTTCTGACATGTTTCGCGAGTGGCAGCTTCTTGTTTATATCCCCGGGGTTTATAACACATGGCATTTTCTCTGGCTCTGCCCTCAGCTCCCACCCGTGACCCGCCGATAGGCGTTCGCCCCTGCCTTGCTTCCGCTGCTGGTGCGAGTTTGGAGGGCTGCGCTCCTGATGCGGAGCCCGAGCAGCAGTTGATTGCTAGCTTTCCCTCCTCCTTAGATGTGTGCTAACTCTCGAACGACATTTTGAGGTGCCTGAAGCATTCTGTGGAAGAAAATTAATTGGTTTTGACAAACCACAGCAGTCCCTTGGGTGCCTGGGAGTGCAACGCTTATTGAAACCAGGCAGGAAATCAAAACGCTCTGGTGTTCATTCACCTCCAGTGCAGCTGTATCAAAAAAACCTAAAAAATAAAAGAATCCTTAACCTTCCTCTGGATTTTTCACTCTGACATTTGGATTGTCCACTAACTTTCTAATAAAACCTCCTTTTGCTTTTAAAAGAGAGTTTAGTGGTCATGAAAGATGCCAGAATGACAGCCCGGGGAGTAGATGGTCTCTGTTTACCCACAGAGCAAATGCAGCATCAGGGCAAATGCACTTGCCATTGTACTTCCACCTTGACCTGCAACATCCCAAAGGAGGGTAGGGAGCTGCAGTTTTTTGGTGCTTCTAGACTTGGCCTCTCTGCTTACACGACTCAATAAGGAATCGGGCTTCTCCTGCTATCGCAAAACAGTATTAAAGCAGGATTTTTCATCACAGCTGCAGATATAACAAACTCAGTGCAAACCTCCAACTGAAAGCACTCTGCTAGCAGAAACCATCTCCGAGCCCCACTCTTTCAAAGTCTGGCCTGCCTTCCTAACATATTGGTTTCAATCTGATTCATTTCTACAACATATGCTGGCATCCGGCGCTAGTTACAACCATTCCTGTTGGCAGAAGAGGGCACCTATGTATGTGAAAGGTGTGCTATGGCACATGGCTTCGGCTGTGCCCGCAGTGACGTGGGTGCCCCCCAGCCAGCCACTGGCCTGAGGTCAGTGGGTGCTCTCTGCAGACCTGCAGAGACCTCTCGGGCCTCACCAAGTTACCGTCGAACTTGGATTAGCCTCGGTTCACCTTTAAAAAATAACCTGCGCTGTGTTTCACACGACACTGAAGGCAAGACTGGGCGATGAGGGTAGTGGTTTTCAAACAGCACTAGTTACTGCCCAGGTGCAGCCACAAGACTGGGTGGATTTTGGTTTTACGGAGAGCATCCACCTCTCAGCCTGACTCGTGGCGTGGGATTTCTGGACCGTGCCCTGCTTGATAGAGCTGGGGAATCATTTAACAGGCCTTTCGCTGCCTGTGGGCATCCCCAGAAATGGAGTTAGTAGGGGGAAGCCATATGCTTTTAGCCTGTAGGATTAGGGTTATCATGGATCTTAGCCTCATGGACTGGAAAGAGTACTGGAGCCCCTGGAAAGCACCGGGGAAAGGATTCACAGGCAAATGATGTAATGGAGTTATTCAGCCCCTCCAGGGGCCTTAATGCCACAGATTTTGGGGAGTTTAGCAGGTTTTTCCCATTGTCTGTCACCACAGGATTTGTATGGGTGTGGTGGGGGTGAGCACTCTGAGTCTGATAAACAGGTATCTGGGGGAAGCTGTGTGTGGGGCAGAAGATCCCAAGGTCCTTGTGTGTTCTCGCTCACCGCGAGTGCCGAACAGAGGTAGGACTCCAGGGTAAGAAACCAGTCTTGCCCCCAGGGTTAGGAACCCTGCAGATGGATGGAAGCTTCTGCTAACTGCTGGGGTGACGGAGGTCGGGAGCGACGAGGACAGAGGA
>NW_010265052.1:71115-93277 GCF_000690775.1 Eurypyga helias | reverse complement strand
GACGAGGAAGGGGGAGCCACTGGCTTCCAAAGTGCAGCAGAGAGGCTGAGCTCAGTGCCAAAGGTGACATCCACACGCATGCACACAGGCTTTATTGTACTGCCCTGGGACCTAGCGAGGGGCTTGTCTTGGTGCTGGTTCATGGTCAGTGTGTAAAGCATTGCAGTAGCTCTTGCCTTAGAAGCCCCGCGCTGTGGGAGGCCAAGGAGGGCGTAGGCAGTGATCCTAAACGCAGCGTTGGCAGGTCTGGGTGCTGTAGGAGAAAGGCTCCCATCGTGGTCCTTGGCGGAGAGGTGTTTCCATGATGGAGGACTGCATTGCCCCACCCACCCGATGTGAGGCGACGTGCGGGGAGATGAATGGGCCCTGGCACTCGGGCAGGGGGATCAGAGTGTGGATGTTCAGGGGCAGGGGTGGTCAAAGGCCCGCACTAGAAGCGACTGCGACCCGAGTGCTGGCAGAGGCGATGCACGGCGTGGCAGCACTGCTCTCTGGCATTACTGCATGTGTTTCTTTACCTTTTTCCTCTTCTAATGATTCTGCCTTCTGGAATAACAATTATCTACTTTGGATATCTGTTTCTATAGGAAGCTGGCTCTAGCTAAAATTGTAAATTAACTGCTTTGAAGCTTATGTCCCAGATGTCAGTAGTGATAGATTCTGTTGAGTGGTTCCTAGCTAGAAAAGACTTTGAGAGGTGTCATTTTTCATGGGAAAACTTCCCATGTGCTTCTCCAAGAGGCTTTTCTGGGCAATTAAGTGACATGCTGTATGCAGAGATAACGTGAATTCAGAGAGCTTTCGCATTTCATCTTCTGTGACAGGTCGTACCCACAAAGAGAGTGGTCACCATGGGTTTGGCCGTTGGTTACTTCTACAGGAGCAGGGTTTGCCCCCTCAGCTATTGCCCGTAACCAACAGCACCCCTGCGGTGTTCGTTGTATGAGCAGTGATACGCTGCGAAGCTGGGATGTGGGAGGATCAGTGGCAGAGGGAATCTCACCCTGAGGACAAGGGAGACCACTGAATGACAGAGTAGGGTCTTTAGCCTTGCAGGGCACCATGGCCCTTCAGCTGCTGAGCTGGTGGGATGTCACCAGAGACAACGCTCTGGGCAAGGTTTAAGTGTCATGGGAGTGAAGAGCCTTTGATGAAACTGAATGGCACCTGCTTTTCCTCTTTTATTTAACAGACTAATAAGGTTGTTCTTTGGAAAACCAAAGTGTGCTGCTGCCCACCTCTGAGGCAACAAGACAAAGAAGCCTGGGGGAAAACTGCAGCAAAAATCATCATTCTAAATGCATGCGAGGTCTCTTGTGGCTCTTGGCAAAGGAAGGGTACTGCATGGATTGTGAGTTAAAGGGCTTTCAGAGTCCCCTGAGGAGAACGTCTTCTGGTAGCACCGGTAGCCTCAGTCAGCTTGGGAACCGAGGCATGGGCTGCGCAGGTCCCTGCATGGCTCCGTGCACTGTGCCGGCTGCCTCAGCATCTCCCAGGAGTCGAGCCCTCTGTTCAGGATTTTCCTTGCCTGACTCCCCTGTGCCAGCAGCCCTAAGGTTCCTGCTGCTTTGCATTGCAGCCACGTGTCAAGAAATCCCAGCTCCTGGGGTCAAGTGCTAAGCGTTTGCTTCTTTATCAGATATTTACTTAGGAGGATTTCATTATACTGAATCTACTAGCTTTGAATAAATTCACATGCAGTAAATTTATTCTTGTTCTTTTAGAAGGGACTTCCATGCTAGAGAAAACTTTGAAGAAGTCCATTTATACCAAAAGCAATTACTTCACTGGTAATTTTGTATGTATTCCACGGCAGATACTGTACTTCTATTTTACAATGAGCTTTCTCCCAAGTGCCACTGCTGTGCTGGAAGTGGAGGAAGTTAGATGCTTGAATTTGTGGTGCCCCAACGTTTTCACAGTTAACACTGAACGTATTTGTCTCTGCACTTATTTGAACAAGCTCTGCCTGTCTGCATAAAGCCAGAGGTTGATCTTACCAGAGTCAGCTTGCGGTTGTGTGCAGTGTATGGGTTTGGTTTCTTTGGGGTTGGTTTATTTGTTTGGCTGGTGGTTTTTTGGGGCAAGACCAGTGTGTCAGCTTCTGGTTGTTGGATTTCTTCAGCCAGATGGCAAGATGGTCTTAGGTGACACTGCAAAGGGCTTCTCTGGAGCCTTGTCACTCGGTTCATGACCATCCAGGAACCGTGCTCTTGCAATGTGGATAAGATGAAGTATTGGCAGAAGCAGATTACCACGTGATTTGGAATAACAAACAAACCTTTAAAAAAAAAAAAGGCAAAACAAACCAACAAAAAGCCACCCCCAAACAATCCATCTGCAAATAACTTTCACACGTGTGGAAGGAACAAAGCTGAATTCTTCACTTCAGCAGCTGGTTTGCTTTGGCCACATGCTGTAACACCACACACGCAGGAACCTCTTTCTGGGGCTTCAGTGGCAGCCCCCTGTGCACAGGGTCTCCTGCAGTCCCTTGGCCACATAACAAAGCAGGAGGAAAAGGAAGAACTTAGGCAGTTTGGTGTGATAACCCAAGCCCTGTCTCCACTGGCTTATTTTGCGCCCTGTGCTTCAGAGGAAAGCAAACCACCAGGTAAGTCAGTCGGCACCTCAGTATTGACCAGACTCAAAATAGTTGGTGGACCCTGTGATTAAAAAGCGATGCTTTGGGGCTGGAGTTTTGATTTACCAAAATTACTGGTTGCATATATATTGATGGTGATAATAGCTGTTCATCCTCCATTCAAATGTGCTCTTAGCATTTCCAGAGTGCAAGCATGTGCATGAATCCTTTTGAAAATGGACAAGGGAAAACGGGGGGAAGTGCACAAAAACCCAGCACTTTGCTGCTAAAATCCAGAAGGATGGAATATAATTGGCTTTTTCCAACGTGAGTCTCTCTTTAACAAGATTTGTTCCTTTTAGAAGTGGCTCATTGACTGGTTTTAAAAAAGGAAGAACAAAACAAAAACCTTAAAAGAGCGTAGGTCCCTGTTAACTTGCAAATTCTATGTTCCATGCTGGATTCTTGTGGTTTTGGGAACCAATGACAGTTATATTGCACATGTCTACATATTTAATCAGAAAGCAAAAATTGTTTTTTAAAGGGAAACTATTATACCAAAAAAAAAAATCAATTATAAACTATATTGCTGTTGTAATGCACAACACTGGTGCTCAAGCCCAGATCTGAAATGAATAAAAACTTGTCATCTGAACAGCCCTCAACATCCCAGTCTAGACTTTGCGGCTAGCTTTAACTCCTGCAATAGTATGAAGACAAAAATCACATAGTGACTTTCACAGTCACAGAGTGGAAGGGGTTGGAAGGGACCTCTAGAGATCATCTAGTCCACCCTCCCTGCCAGAGCAGGATCCTGTAGAGTAGATCACACAGGAACAAGTCCAGGGGCTTTGGAAAGTCTCCAGGGAAGGAGACTCCGCCACCTCTCTGGGCAGCCTGTTCCAGGGCTCTGTCACCCTCACAGGGAAGAAGGGTTTCCTCATGGTCAGGCTGAACCTTCTGTTTTCCAGTTTATGGCCATTGCCCCTCGTCCTGTCACTGGACACCACTGGGAAGAGCCTGGCCCCATCTGCCTGACACCCACAAACACTACTCCTGTTATTGCTGTAATGAGGTAGACCAGAAACCTTTATCTGAGCATGTCCATAGCATGAGAGTGTCGTAGAGCTTTCTAGGCTGTTCGTTATCCAAGTAAGCCACTTGCATCTGGAAGAACACACATCCCACTTGATTTTTGACCTTTTTTCCTAGCATGGCATTTGGTTGAGGATTTTATGACAAATACAAAAATTTATTTCTGGATCTATAGGGTGTGAAGCTTCAGTTAGTCCAGACAGGGCACAAACTTGAGCTGATTTGCTGGCAAAAGGAAGGAAAAGACTTTGATTCAGGTAGAAAGTAGTTTGTCAGGACATCTATGGTTGAGTCCTGTCTCTGTCTTGAGCCTGGGTAGGTCCTTGATCTCTCTGCATCTTCGTGGTGTAGAAATATATTGATGGACTTGCATCCAGTCTGAAATCCTCAGTGCGGCGGGGAAGTTAGTGACACCTGTCATGGAAAAGTTTAGGGAGAAATTGAACATTGTGGTTATTTTTAAGAGGAAACAAAAAGAAAAATAAGCATACTGTGAGTGTTTTGTAATTCATGTTTTGAAGTTGACATTCCATGGGTGGAAATTCGCCTGAACTGAAAGCAAAGAAAAACTTTGGGCACAACAGGGCTTTGTGTGCTTTGCTAGAATTCACAGAAAAGTGTATTCTGGCAGATTTCTCATTTCAGCTTTGTGTGCTTTTATAACCCTCTTCATAGGAATCCAGCAAACCTTGGAAAAATCCCACATGTGAACTCACCTAAATCTCACCACCCCACCCCCCCAAAGCTTCTAAATGGGGGTTTAAGGCTCTGTCTGCTTCTAGTTTTTGTGGTCTGCTCAGTTTTAGTTATTCTTGTCATGAAAGATCGAAGAAGTGAAATTGGTGCTGTAATACAAGGTGTCCCTATTTCGTAAGGGCCTTAAGAACAGCTGTTGAGGACAAACATTAGCCTAAGAATGTCTCCAGGGGTTGGCTTTGACGGAGGTAATCTGTCTTGTAATACCATTCCTAATGTGGATCTCTGTTAGCTATATGTAATAATTTCTTCCTCTGTATTTGTTCTGGTACATCTCTAGGGCTGCTTGTATGGGCTGTAGAATATTTGCCGTATTTCTTTCCATCTATGTTTCCATGGCCTTATAATACGTATCTATTGCAGATCTGTTCTCAACGTGTAGCGTTCCTCCTGGTTTCTCCCTTACCCCTTACAGCAGGTTTTTGAGTGTCTTTTCCCTCAGAGATCCTTCTCTGCATGTTGCACCCGTGAGCTGAGGGTACTTCAAATTGCAGTTCCTGCTTGTGGTATTTGGGGTGCAGAAGGGAGAGGGGCAGCACAGCAGTGGTTGCTTCCATAACCTCTGGTTATCACTGGTGGTTCCTGTTCAGATAGTCTGTTGTCCAGCACACACTTGGGAATTCGGCTACTGCAGCTACAGTCTCCAGCTTGTTGCATTTGGTCCTGGCGCATCTTCCCAGTGAATCCTTCCTGTTTGCTCTTCATGTCTCCACTCCTGACACTAGCTGTTATCAAGTGGCATCTTAACGCTTTGAGATGTCTGGGGGTGTTTCAGGGGTCCTGTTACTCCTACTTCTTTCTTTGCATCTCTTTTGCTATATAGATAATACCATAATAGATAACACCTCATAGAGGACACTTGGGTTTTGGTAATTTGGATCAAATTATCACTTGATCACATTTGTCCTTGCTTTTTCCTGCTTATTTTTTCTATGCTTGGGATTTACCTAAAGATGTTCGGTCAAATATTGGGTCACCCTAAACCGTGGCAGAACAAATCTTCTCTAAGAATAGTACTAGAACTCTTGTTCAAGTCTTCCCCGACCTCGGCCATCCCAAAACCCATCTTCACCCCTATGCCCCCCACCTGCAACTCCAGTGTTTCTGGTGGCAGATAATTGCTTGTATTTGTCTCCTAGAGCTCTCCCACCTGTCTGGCCTTTTGTCTAGAAAATCAAGATAGCTTTTAGTCCGATCAGAGGAATGCCACGGCACCGAGTTAACTGAGAGGTGGGGACTCTTCATCTCTGACCTTTTGTTTGGTCCAGCTCAACAGAAGGGTGTAGCATTGGGGATGGGTCTGTCACATCCATGGTGTGCAGGGGAATCATTCTGGCATCTCTTCTGCCACCTCTTCCAAAGAGCAGCTCACAGCTGTAATTTCTGCAGCCAGAGGGACTCGGCAAGTGGCGGATCAACAGGATTGTCCTAGCTGTCCCATGGAGGGCCCTGGGGATCGCTGAGTGTCAGCCAGAGCTAGACCTCTGCTGCTTTCCTGGGAGACCTGGGGCTGAATCACCCATCTGTCATCCCCGAGGAAGGGAAGAGATCCAGCTGACCAAACTCAATTACTTTGTCAACGAGGATAAATAAGGATCATAATCCAATTGTTATGGCAATTGCAATGCAGCAAACTCGAGGCACCTTTCCAAGGCTTCTATATTTATACCTCACTTCTTTAAAGCAAAAGGAGGCAGAGCAGATTTTCCTAGGCTTTTTTCGTGTCCTGAACAAAGCACACCACAAGCTCAGACAAACCTGGGATAGATGCAAGATGTCAGTAAGACCATCCCTCCTACTGCACCAGGGACTGAAGGCTGGTGGTGACTTTGCATGTAGTTCCCAGGTGTACAGCAGTGACTTCACCCTGCACAGGGCCTTAGCCAGCAGCTACAGGCGGTGATCCCTTGTACCAAAGATGTGGGAAATTAGAAGCATTTAATTTAGATTTTAAATTCATAGACCTTTTAATGTGAAACTAGAGCATAACATCCAGATTTACAGTACTTAAGACTATGGGTGAAGGAATTTTCTGAAAGCCTATAAGCAAATCTGAAAAAGATTATTAGTTATCAAGACCTTTCAGGAATTTGTCTTATTTTTTCTATGTTCCTGTTGTGGTTTAAGTGCAGCTGGAAGCTGAGGACCACACAGCTGCTTGCTCACTCCTTCCCCAGTGGGATGGGAAGGAGAATATACAAGGAAAGGCTGGTGGGTCAAGACACAGACAGGGAGGAATCACTCACCTGTTATGATCTTGGGCAAAACAGACCTGACTG
Source organism: Eurypyga helias (assembly GCF_000690775.1). NCBI lineage: Eukaryota > Metazoa > Chordata > Aves > Eurypygiformes > Eurypygidae > Eurypyga > Eurypyga helias. The sequence goes on along the minus strand of NW_010265052.1, from coordinate 86,563 downwards.
GGTGAAGAAATAGATTTAATTTGTTACTGATCATATAAGAGTAGGACAATGAGAGATAAAACCAGATCTTAAAAAGCTTTCTCCCACCTCTCCCTTCTTCCTGGGCTTAGCTTTGCTCCCCATTTCTCCACCACCTCACCCTGAGTGGTGCAGGAGGATGGGGAATGTGGGTTGTGGTCAGTCCGTCACATGTCATCTCTGCCACTCCTTCCTCCTCAGGGGAGGGTCCTCAAACTCTGCCCCCGCGCAAGCATGGGGTTCCTCCCATGGGAGACAGCCCTCCACCAACTTCTCCAACATGAGTCCTTCCCACGGGTTGCAGTTGTCCATGAACTGCTCCAGCGTGGGCTCCTCTCACAGAGTGCTGTCCTCCAAGAGCAGCCTGCCCCAGCGTGGGATTCCCATGGAGTCACGGGATCTTCAGGTGCATCCCCCTGCTCTGGCATGGGGTCCTCCCCAGGCTGCAGGCAGGTCTCTGCCCCCCGTGTCCCTCCGTGGCTGCAGGGGCACAGCCTGCCCTCTCACCACGGGCTGATGGGGAACCTCTGCTCCAGGCACCTCCTCCCCAGACGATAACAAGAAGATAATGAAGACAGATTTTCCATGGATGTACCTGAAAACTTGGTACAAGCTGTATTTGAGGCAACTAGGTCAGAGTTTGGCTAAATTGTTAAAGGTTGTTGTGCCTAATTACTCCGATACAATGGAGTTAAGTCAGCAGCATGGCACCTACAAAGCAGGCTCTAACGATAATTAGACCCCTTCTGCAGGTAATTTTGTGCCGTGCGTTTGTTGTCATGAGCCTGAGCTGGTGCAGGCGAGGCGTGTGCCGTGGCTACTTACACACGGGCAGACCCCGCGTCCGTGCGGTGGCTGGGGGTGGAGGGCTGAGTGGGGAGCTCCGAGAACACAAAGGTCTCGGGTCTCCAGGACTGATCTCAGCTCACTGCGAAGTCATAAAATCAATTACAAATTAAAGGCCAGATTCATGAGCTCACTTCAGCTGCTCTCGTGGTACAAACCAGCTGCAAATTCAGCTTTTATGCTGCTGTTACTTCCCCCAGCTTTTATGTGTTAGGAGCTTTGCTTTTAAAAGCATTTTTTAAATGGTTTGAGATTGATGTGTAACTTCAAAGCGCTTACAAATATTGCATTGCAAATTCCTCCTTCGGCTACTTGATTACTTTTTTTTTTTTGTAATAGTTTTGAAAACAAAGGGCATTCTTCAGGGAAATACTGTGCTGAGGTGAATGATGTTTCAGAGTGCACATCAGTGCAATTTGAACAGAGCGTTGCAGTTCCAGCGGTCAGTTCTAAACCCAGGATTTGCACAATTAAGAATGCCCTTGTGATGTGTAGCTCTGTGAGGCTAAGGAGTTCTTGGGTAGAAACAAAAGAAATCTCAATTCTTCCCTCTCGCAAACTAGGCCCATTTGTCTACGCTAGTTACAATTCTTTGAATCATGTGAGAGTTTTTTGTTGTGTTTTTTTTTTAATTAACTGTGATTATTCATTGGTATCTTCATACTGAAAGCCCCTCCTCTCCCTTATTCTTTTAATAGTATTAAGAAAAAACATAACAATCCTGATTAAGGTTTAAAAACTCAAATTAAGTACGATATTTCAAAACATAATATATTTTTAAAAGTCTTACATTACATAACTACCACACAATTTAATCTTTGGATGGTTTCATTGTGCATTTCAGCTTGCAGATATTGCTGGTTTTTCTCTCCAGACTAGTGTTAAAACATTAAATTTCCTGATTTCATCATGCATGTTCTTGCACAGTTGCTTTTAAATATTTCATCCGAAATTACTGATATGCCTGCTCTGCTTTATAATGCTTTTTAGTGGCCAACGCCTTAGGATTTCTAGGAGTTTTCTCATGTTTAAATTGTTAAAGTGCTCTTCCCTCTTAGCTCTGTCTTAACATATATTTATTCTGGTGGGAAAAACCTCCCGTGGGTCTGTAGCTTCTCTTGCAGGTCCTTAAGCAATTAACTGTATGAACCAGCAATGCCTGGGGTGTGTGCCTGTACGGGAGCTAGGTTTGTGTTTGTGCAGCCCACGCAGTGACATCGGGATGACACAGCCCCGCACAGACTAATGCACGTTTTTCCCAAATATGACTGGCTTTTCTCTAGCAGCATCCTAGCCATGGTTTTCAGAAGTTTATAAATTACTGTCTCCATAAATCAGGTATAAAACCATCCAACAGGTTATATCAGAAGTCAGGCAGAGAGGGGACAAGGGAGGAGAGATTATACAATCCTCTTTACTGGAACAAGTGAAAAATCTCAGTATTTTCCCCATATAAGCAATATGCTCCGTCAGCACAACAATAAAGTGTGCGTGTGCATATTCATCACAACCTGTATAGCCATTCATTTGTATAATTAATCAGAATTGGGGGAAAACACATTTGCATCTACGCAAATGGCCTTCCAGAAAACGAAGGAAGGAGAGACTATTCCAAGGAATCATGACTACTCTCCTTGCTTAGTGCAGCAGGTTGGCTGATGGCACCATGACCTTCCATGGGGTGGATTTAGGAAGGGGATTTGGCTATTAATTACCAAGTTCAGCAGCCTTTGAGCACCCGTGTGACTGTGCCTGCCCAGGGCAGCTGTGCTGGGGGGGGAGAGTAGGAGGATGTGTGTGCAGCCCCTGTGTTGTGGTGATGATGGCTCCTTCGCTCTCGGGAAGATTAACCTATTTTTAGACCAAACTGTTGGTGTGAGGCCAGAAGAAACCTTCCATCTTTTAGATTTATGGAGCTTGCCAGGCAGATCTTAAACACTTTCTCTAAGCTGTGTTTACTTGTATTTTGGCTTCTTTGTGAAGGCCAGGTTCCCTGTATCTCCATGGATAGGACCCTCGATATTGAAATGAGTCTGGAGTTTGTCAAGTAATCTAATTCATTCAACATTTGGAATTACCGTGCTAAAAAAAAGTAATTTATTTTCTAATTATTCCCTGTCTTGCACAACCGTGCATCGCTGAAGTGTCGCTATTTAAAATATTTATCTCTCTCCGCTGCGTGATCTGCTTGAAGGCCATGGAGGGGCAATGAAACAAAAGCACTCGTTCCCAACGCAGGCACATTACTTTGACTTGTCTTGGACTGTTTTGACGTATCCCTGTAAATACATTTATTTTTCATTAGGATGTTTCTGGGTTTGTGGCATCCAGGAAAGCCAAAGCCATTACGCTGTTCATCTGTTACAGGCAAAATGAAGATAAACAAGTGTAATTTTTGCTGAAGCCATTTCTCTGTGGTCTTTCCCGTGCTGCAAGCGTGTGGGGGTACAGCCGTGCTCATGCAGGCTGGATGGGTGTGAGCTGCTGCCCGCCCTTGCGTTGCTCTGTTGCAAGGAGGATTTGAGCTCCCAGCGTGCTGCAGTCCTAAGGTTTTGTGGCTGTGTCTGAAGAGCTCAGGCATGGAGCATCACACGTGGCTTCCTTCAGGCAGCTGTGGTTTTTGTAATCTTGCTCCCACCGCAGTTCCCTCCATCCCTCTCCAGCGTGTTGCAACAATAAATGCACCGGAGGTGGAAATATGAGGTTCTAGTGTCTGTGAGGTCCAAGTAGATACTGGTGGGGCTGGTGGTGGGGATTGGAGGAACCTGCAGAAGATGACGTGCTCACTGCGGGGATTCCTTGTGCAGGCTGGATAGCCTCATCCCAGCGATGGGCACAACAAAATTACCAGGGAGCCTGTGTCATGGTAGCCAGTATCCAGTGAGATTGGTGTATAGGGAGTTAAACACAGCCAGAGACAGGAATATTGTTTGGAGCTCCAGGAAGGCTTGGACAGGGTGGAAAGTAAGCTGCATGAAGAGGCATGAAGATGAGAATAAAAATGAAAGCAAATATTGAGCTTTTTAGGGTGGCAGATAGGCTCTTTCTTCTTCCTAGTCTTTCAATTATTTCCCATTTATTTGAGCCCTCCCTCCCATGCCCATCCCCACCCTCTCAAACTGACTTGCTCACTGAGTCTGAGCGAGTTTATGCTGAATTTTAAAATAACTTCTTTTTCTCCATCTCTAAACTGCTAATCTCCCAGGCTGAGGAATCCTGGGACAAAGAGGAGTCCGCAGAGTGGAACTCTGTAAAATTAGCTTTTGCAGCGTTAGTGTTTGCACAGTTACAGGCTGAAGACCTGCACCCCCCTGCCTGGCAGCCTGCCTCCCTTCCCTGGGGAGGTTCTCAGGCAGCACACAGCAAGCTGCCTTCCTCCTCCTCCTCCTCCTCCCTTGCAGCCATCCCTGTGCTGCAAGAGGAATGGAAGGGAGAGGTTCACATCCAGTGGGACAAGGGTTTAACTGGTGTTGTCTCGGGCTCATCTCCAGTTACCAGAATGTGTTCTCCCTGAAGTGCAGCATAAACTGACATTCTAGTGCTGATGTCAGGGCATGGGGGTGATTAGCTGGGAAAAGAGGGCATATGGGGGGATGTTTTGGGGGTGAAGGCATTGAACTGAGACAAGGTGTGTGCTGTGCATTGCTGCTTTGTGCTAAGACACCCGTCTTGGGCAAGGGATTTCATCTGAGACCTCTGTAGGCAGGATAGGGATGGTTTGCACCCCCCCACCCCCAGGCCCCAGACATGAGAGAGGTGCAGGCTGGTGTACTGCTGCGATTCCCATGGCGAGAGGCCTGTCCATGCCCTTGGGTGGTAAGCAGGCGATGAATGGCTGCAGAGCCGCCCGGGGACTTCTGCCGGGGTGCCCGAGTGAGCAGAGAAGCCAAAGCACCCCAGTCTCACGTCTTTACACTCATAACCATCAACCATGCGCTGTCTCATGCCTTGGAAACCCCTGCGGTCCCTCTAAAAACATCGCTCTTCTGGCCGTTAGAGGCCTAACGAGACTGCACGTGTGTGTTCTTTTTATGCAAGCAATGGATGGTGCCTTGAAATCTAGCTTTGAGCTCCTTTTGACCATTTCATGTGCTCTCTTATGCCCAATTTTGGTGTGAGAACACTTCTCTCGAGCAACTCCCACCAGTTTTCACTCTCTGCAAATCACCTGTTCAAACCCCATCTCCATCACCTGCGCTTCTTTATTCCTCGCTGCTTCTGCTGCTGTTTATTAACTTGCTCGGCGTGGCATCTGGGGAATTTGTTCACTGGAAAAGCAAAATGAAGTTCTGTTGCAGCCTAACACATGTAGCAAGGTACTCGCAGCCTGCCGGGCCTTGAGCAGAATCCAGCGTTAGCGCTGCAAGCCCTCCCCGCTTCCTCTCACGGCCCCACTCAGCTGATTGCCTTCTATTTTTCCTTGTGGTGTGGTTATTAATAATCATATACCAATCTCCTCTGACAATCACAATCATTTCCTGGGAGCGAGCAAATCCAAGTCAACCACATCCAGCTACCCAGTGAAATGATGCTGCGCCTACCAGCCTGATGAATGCCGCTTCTGGCTGTGCCCTTTCTGCGCATGGAGCACTTCATGATGCTGGAGGCTTTGGGCTCCATGAGTTTCTCAAGGAAACTGGCTGCAGGGAGGAGACACGGCTGCCAGGGGTTGAAGGGGATGGTGATTTTTTGGGAATGACAGTGAGAAACATCTGGCTGTTCTCCTGGGTGCATCTGCCGGCCGAGGTCAGGTGTGATGAAGGGGCTGTCCAAAGAGCCGGTGTCCTCAGCCCGGTTTTGCATGGATAAGGTCTCTACCCCTAGCACATGGTTGTAACTGGCTTTGCAAAACGCTTTTTGGGAATAGACTGAGCAACGTACCCTGTGCTTCCCCCTGCGCCTGTTCCCCCAGACTCCATTCTCCCACGAGCCAAGTCCTGGGGAGCTCTTGCTAACAGGTTTCCTGCTGGAAGGGATTTCCAGTGGCGAAATGGGGATGAAAGCTTTTCCCCTGAGCTCTCCAGTTTCTCAGCTCCCTTATACTCTCAGCTTGGCTCTGTGGGCTCCCAGGCTACATGTGCTGCCAGGTTTTTCTACCAGAGCAATTTCCCTTGTTGCAATTCTTGACAGAACCACTTTTTCTCTGAGAAACATTGGGCTGCTGAATGTCTAGTGAGCTCAATTGGCCTGGATGGATGGGATGAACCAGCTGGGTGTGCTTTGAGGCAGAAACCACCCTTCTTTCCTCAGAGGAAGCACTGCCAAAGAAAAGGTGGTGACGGCACCTTGCTGGGGTGAATGATTATCCTTGGGTGGGAAGGAGACCCGGGTAGGGAACTACTTCTAGGCGCAGGGCAGGGGGCTCTGATGTGGGGTATCCCATATGTCTGTGGCTTTTGCTCTGCAGCCTCCCTAGCTCTGCCTTTTGATGCATTTAATGAAAATAAGTCACTTCTTGGGAACAGCACGGCTAGCTGTGCAACATGGGAAGCTGGGGTTGGTGGGCACACGTTGCAGAGGGATTGTTGCTGGGGGCTAGTTGAAGGTGTCTGGGAAGGGCAGAGGTGCCCGGGAAGGTTGTGTTCTGGGAAATGAGGTCAAGAAACCCTCAGGAGCTCAATTAACCACAGGTGACCAGGAAGAACTAGGGCATGGACTGCACGACTGTTTGGCAAAGACGAGAGCCTGTGTCTTGCTTGGTTTGCTCCAGGCAGAGCATCTTCCTTTATTTTGCTTTTATTTTTTCCTTATTTCAGTCATGAGTTTGGAGTAGAAAGTCCGGACTCGTGCTCCCCATGCATTGCCCTGGTGCCCAAGCACTGCTCCGCTCGTGGGCAGAGGCGGTGAGTGGGGGGCAGCCCACTCTGGGCACAGAAGGCATTGCTGACCTGTCTGTGGCCATCTGGTTCCTCTCCTTCCCCTCATGTTCTTGGTCTTTTCTCAAGCAAACTCTGACACATATTTGTCTTTTCTGTGTTTCCTTGTGGATCCTTCTGTGAAATATTGTGAAGCAGATCCTGTTTTATGTTACACGCAGTTTGTAATGAGATTGGAGAGAGATACACCGTTTGACTGCAGTGGCTGTTAATTTTAATATGCTGTGAATCTCGAGGTAGCTTTTTATTCTTCCTACGTTGAACTTGCACACTGCTGCTGCTACAGTCTGCATGGGGACATGTCATGTGAAACAAAAAGGCTTAATGAAGGACAGAGGGAAGAACTCCATCAGTATTTTATAAAACACCAGTTTTATTTTCTTAAACACAGATCACGATGTCTAGATGTTTAGCTATTCATGATTTATGGCTGAGAGAGTTGGGCTTGTGGCAGAGAGTTGGGCTTGTTTAACCGAGAGAAAAGGCTCTGGTGAGACCTTATAGCTCCTTCCAGTGCCTGAAGGGGCTACAAGAAAACTGGGGGGGACTTTTTCCAAGGGCCTGTAGTGACAGGACAAGGGGTAATGGGTTTAAATGGAAAGTGGGGAGGTTTAGATTGGATATCAGGAAGAAATTCTTCCCGGAGAGGGTGGGGAGGCACTGGGACAGGTTGCCCAGAGAAGCTGTGGATGCCCCATCCCTGGAAGTGTTCAAGGCCAGGCTGGATGAGGCTTGGAGCAACCTGGTCTGGTGGAAGGTGTCCCTGCCCATGGCAGGGGGGTTGGGGCTAGATGGTCTGTAAGGTCCCTTCCAACCCAAACCATTCTGTGAGTCTCTGATTTAGCAGCTCTAAAGAAAAGTTTAGCAGCAGTAAAAAGGACCAAGGGGTGGTGGACAGAGGCCTTAAAAATGCACCCAGAGGGTGAGGGTGGTGGAAAATAGCAGTTGCTGCTGGTCTGAGCAGACAAAGCCCTTCACAGGTGAGGGACGAGGAGCGAGAGCACATCAGCAGCAGGGGCCACGGATGGCAGGTCAGCGCTGCGGAATATGTTCCTGCACGGTTGGCTGAGTTGGGCAGAGACCAGTGAAATGCAAGGGGAGAGGACAGGGCAAAGCGGTCAGCACCTGGAAGGAGGACTCAGGAACTCTCGGTAAGATGCTTCAAGTGGATTCTTGCCCGTGTTCTAAACCGAAATAAATGATAAAAGCCCACGTATGTCTAAAAAGCATCGGCTCTAGGGAAAGCATCAAAGTGGTTCCAAAAGGTTCACAGCGGGGATCCGCGCATGCTCTCCGTGTTCACCCAGCTCTGAGGAGCGGCTTCTGGGCTGACGTTTGCTGAGCTCGGGGAGTAACGAACAAGGGGGATTTAGTTTTGTCAGGGGTTTTGGATATTTTATTGTTATTACAGCTGTGGGGCTGAAACGGCTGCTCTCCGACTGCCTTTTAATTCAGGGAGGGAATGTCGCCATTTGTGTTGCATTTGTCAGTTGTCTGTGAGCAGCAGACTGTAGATGCAACCGCATTTGATCATTTGTCAACTTCTCCTTTTGTGCTGAATATCTGATAGCATTCCCTGAAAACTTGTACCGTTTATGCTCGTTTGACTAGCTGCTGCAACAATTGCAGGTAATGAAAGAAGAGAGGCTGGGACATGGCTACCGCACATCTGCAATTGAATATTTGTCAACAATAAGGTGCTCGCTCAGTTTGCTAATAACAGACATCGGGAAAGAGGTGGTTCCAGTCTTCACACGCAATTACTAGTTCCCTGGATCCGTGGGCAGACCGACAGCCTATGGAATCGCCTTTGCAGAACTGCTCTTGGAGGTGTGCTTCCCATCAGCACCTGCCTCAGAGGTGTCAGGTCTAGAGCTGACATACAGATGCGGAGGTGACCCACGGTGCCAAAACCCTTGGGAGGGATGTGTGGGACCTGGCTGTGCTGCTGCAGCCGGTGAGAATTTTCATGGATGAGTGATGGGAAATGGCAGGCCTTTTCAGTACACAACACTTTGGCTGTGGTGCATGTAAAATTCAGCTCTGCAGGAGCTCCCTGGCTGCTGGGGGAGGGGGGTGTTGATTCTGTAGTCCAGGGAAAGCTGCCCCACGTGCTGGGAGAGGAGGATGCCCTTTCCCAGCCTCCTCCCTGCTGCTCAGAGCCTCCCTGAAGCCTGAGCAGAGCTGTGCTTTGACCTGGTTCCTGCTGTCAAGTACTTCCATTTACTCTGCGAAAAAACCTTCCTGGCTGGCTCTGGGAACCAGACTCCCGGGAGGAGCCTGTGAATGCAGCCACAGGCACTGGCGCAGAGCTCCCGGCTCAGACCAGGCTCTGTGAGCAGCACCAAGGCAGTCGTTGGGAGGGTGGGGGTTTTTTCCACTTTTGTTTCTCATCAGAGGCTGAGTAGCTCGCTCACACATGGCATATCAGGCCTCTTGCAGCACACTTCATTTAAAAAGCTAATTTGTAATTGCAAAGCAATACACATGCTCCAACAACCCCCTCCTTTCCAAAGCAAACAGAGAAACGCCACAGAGAAATAAAATAAAATGGGATGAGAATTATCCATGCTTGCTCTACTCCGCTGTTTGTCTGCTGGGGGAAAAGAAGGGGTTGAAGCAAAGTTCCTAAAATAAATATAATAAGAAAGAAGACTAGAAACCCAGCCTCTAATGTATTTAGTGTGGCAAGTTGTGAGACGGGGATTAGCCGTGCCTTTCTTCCCGTGTAGCACAGTGGGCTCGGAATTGTTGTGGGATCGAGGTTGCCTTTTCCTTACTTACCCTTCTGCAGGCAGGTGGGGATGGCGGTGGCGAGAGGGTGACGCCAGCCCCCTGCCCCTTGGCAGGCTGGTGTCACCGACCAGCGCTCGGCCAGGGCCGTGGCTGAGCTCCTTCTGCCTCCCTCAGTGTCCCCAGTGTGTTTGTGAAGGGAGCGAGTGCTACACCCTGCCGTGTACTTATGGGTCAGGCTGGATCCACCCCTCTTGCATCCGTCGTGTGCCCGTGCGCTGCGCGGGAGCTTCGGAGCGAGGGGACCAGCTGAGTCACCGCGTTGGCAGTGCAGCTGCTGCCCACCTCTGCCTCCCACCTCCCTTCCTTTGCTCACCCGCTGCCCGCAGTTGGTCCTCACTGAGCCCTCCCGCTCGTGGAGGGTCGGAGAGGGGAAGGTGAACCTACCCTTGGGCTTTGCTCTGCAGAGCTGCCATCTCCGATTTGGTCATCCCTGCGAGCTCGGGGGGGCATTTTGGGAGGCGTTGGCTGTGGTTCCCAGCGTGGGTTGGAGGGGCAGGGAGCTGGGGAGGAGCGAGCAGCTCTCGCGGAGGAGCATTTCGGGGTTGAGAGGCGAGGTGGGGGCTGGTGCCTGCCGGGATCCTGTCACCCACCGCCGATGTCTTTCACTGCAGCTTTTTTTGCAGCATCAGAAAAGCAGGGTGGAATTAGGCCATGCAGCCTGTGGTAGGAGCTCTGCTTGTTGGTATTGTTAATGGCTCTGCTCAGAATACGCTGACTTTTTCTGAACAAAAGCTAAAAAGCAACCTTTACAAATTAATCATTATTAATGCTTTGCGCTCGCTTAGCTACGCACGCAGCTGTTTGGGGCGGTAAATACCCATTCCCTTGCTCGATCGCTGTGGCTGTGGGAGCGCTCAGCTCGGCCTCTCCTGGATGGCAGCAAAGCCTTGTGCTGGGAGCTCCTGTGTTTGGGGGCAGCCCGGCAATTGCGGGGCAGCAGCTCTCCCCTCTTTTCTCCCCTCCATCTCCTCTCCTGTAAGCTCACGCAAAACACAAGTAGGCTGTTTGAAGCCTAAAGGTGTTACTGGGATACTATGCAGGTGTGAACCTGGGGAGTTCGCCCAATGCCAGTTGTCAATGATTCTGAGACTCCTCTGTTATCATAGACTCATGGAATGGTTTGGGTTGGAAGGGACCTTAAAGACCATCTAGTTCCAACCCCCCTGCCATGGGCAGGGACACCTTCCACCAGACCAGGTTGCTCCAAGCCTCATCCAGCCTGGCCTTGGACACTTCCAGGGATGGGGCATCCACAGCTTCTCTGGGCAACCTGTCCCAGTGCCTCCCCACCCTCTCTGGGAAGAACTTCTTCCTGATATCCAATCTAAACCTCCCCACTTTCAATTTAAACCCGTTACCCCTTGTCCTGTCACTCCAGGCCCTTGTAAAAAGTCCCCCCCAGCTTCCTTGTAACCCCTTCAAGTACTGTAAGGTGCTGTAAGGTCTCCCCAGAGCCTTCTCTTCTCCAAACTATTATTTAGATGCGATGGCTGACTTACAGTGAAGTTTGCTCTGGCCCTAAGTTTGTCCTGCTCTAGTGAGTTCAGGGGTTTCTTGGGACTGTGAGCCACAACAGAAGGTTATGCCTTCTGAACTGGGTGGTAATGAGCAGTTCTTTGCCTCTCAGGTCTTGAGATCTCCTGGCAGGATGGAGATGCTTTGCCCAGCCAGCCAGTGGGAGAGAACAGGGTACCAGTAAGGCAAGAGGCCATTGCAGGTAACAGGTATCTTGTCTGGCTGAACCTGATGGAAATCCAGCGCCAGCACGCTCAGTGCTGGGCTCTCAGAGGAAAGCAGGACTGGTGTGTGCAGTACCTCAGCCTGCTGACACGCACGGCAGAGCGCGGCGGTGCACACGTGTAGCTTGCAGAGCACACGGGGGTGGCAGGTTGGGTTTTCTCCTTGGCTTGCACTTTGCGTGCTGGTTTAAGTGCAGTAACGTGCTGCCAGATTGCTGGCAACAGCCAGCCACAGCAGCCTGGCACCCTGCTTGGCTGGCATCCGTGGCTGCGTGGGGCCATGAGCTGGGAGTGCAGTGCTCATCTCTAACCTGTGAATTCAGTCTCTCAGCCACCAAGTTCACTGGGCGTCTCAAAAATAAGTTCTCGGCCTTTCCATATTGTGACTCCTGTCATTCCAAGTACTACCCGTGTAATCTCCTGCACATTTCAAAGCTACTTGAAACGGCTTCTTGCTTTAGTGCTTGCCAGATTCCCCCCCAGCTGCCAGGAAGAGAGTAAGCAGCCGCTGCCTGTTCTACTTGAGAAATTCAACTGCCAAGTGGTTATTTACAGCGGGCAGAGGAATGAAAATGTTAAATGAAATCAATTGCTGGCAATGTGGAAAAAGGAAGGGGGGAGAAAAAAAGCCCCGAACCCTTACAAAATCAGGATTACGCTGGCTGCAAGCTGCAGCCACCTCAAAAGGCTTGCAGACAACAAACTCCCAAATGACAGCAGCAGAAAGCCGTGCCTGCTTAACCCAGCCTTGTGCTGACTCCGACTTTTGTTTCTATTTAATCTCCCTATTCTCGGCCAGTTTGGGCCCTCTCTTGGCAGCGGGTGGGGAGATGGAAGAGTTTTGGGGAAGGAAGCTGGATTGTGTTAAAACAGTTGTTTCAATTCATTTCAACATCAGGCTCCCTGCCTGGATTTAACTTGGAGGTAAATGAAAAATTAAAAACTAAACGAGCCCTGTCTCCCTGATGAACACTGCATTTTGCCTTGAAAATGGGAGTAGCTTTATTTCCCCTCACCTTTTCAGGGTGGAGGTGGTGGGAAGGTTACCAGGAGAGGCTGCTGGCTGGTTTAGTGTTGGCTGGATCACAGGCCAACATATTTTTTTTTTTGGTGTCAATCCCTTTCTTTGCATGGAAGCCTCAGGCTTCCCTGCTACATCTCTACAGAGACAAGTGAATCACAGCCCTGCATTGGGCAGTGAGGCAATTAATCAGCCATTAAAAAGGAAGACCTGCTGTCTTACAAACCAATTAGAAGGAAACTGGTTGCTTGTGTAGCTAATGTAGTGGGGTTACTAGTAAGTTAAAGGCCCATTGTGGAGAGAGGAGCTGAAATAAGTCTCTATTACAGGAGTTTAAAGAACATGTTGAAAGCACCAGATCTTCCTCTAAAATGGGAATCTCAGTTTGCAGCCGTATGTTGAGTAAACACTGTCCCCTCTGCTTGCCTTGCAGTCCGCTGAAGGAAGTATTTTTAATTCTTGATGATGAAGTGGGTTTAAAATTCCCTTTTCTCTTAAATCTTCACTGGGTTGGGGGGTGGAGGAGGAGGAGGTATGGTGGTCCAGCTCCCAGAGATCACCTCTGAGGCTGGGTGCAAGAGGACAAGCAGTGCTCCAGGGTGCTTCGCCGCGTGCCAGCGCGGGACAGCTCTGTGTCGGTGCCAGGATGAAGTCGCTGAGGTGCAGCAAACCCTGGAGCAGGTTTTGGTGTGTTCTCCATTAACACAGCACCTTTTTTAGCTTGTTTGCTCTATGGGGCTGCTTTTGGGACCAGGGCTGATGCTTTTGCGTAGTGCTGCCTTTGTGTTGGAGGCGGTGTTGGTGTGGGGCAGAATCACTGGCTGTAGGCATGGTCTGCATCGCCGAGGCGGCACGCTGCGTTATCTGTGGCTTCTGCAGGGTTTACTCCAGCAACTGGAGCAAATCTCAAGTGTTTAGCTGGTTGCACCAGGCTTTCAACTCTTGGCAGTTCTGCTAATGTGCTAATTTGAGCTGCTCTCTCCTGACAACACGCTCAGTCTGCTGGCTGCTGAGCCAAATAGAGCAGGGGGGTAACCTCAGCCTGCTACCTGGGAGCACCCGGCTGGGGCCTCGCCCCAGGGAAGGGCAGCATGTGGATTTTAGGATCAGCCCTGGGCTCCATCCATCCTGCCAAGGACCTGCAGGAATGGGATGGTGCAGGACGGCATGGCTGTGCTGGATGTAGAGAAGGAAGTGCCTGGGTGGGAGGCTTCTCAAGCCGATCCGTTAGTTGCCTGTTCGATATATTCTGGTTTTCAAAGGGGTGTGATAGCTGTTGCTGGACTGCTGAAGTAACAAGATGTATGTTTAACTTTACCTGTGTGCAGCTACTTAGGACCGGTGCAAGCTAGATAGATAAATCATGGCTTTGCTTCAGTCCCAACATTGGTTTTGTGTCTGCTCCATCATAACACGGGGCCTATTAATTTCACTGGGAAAGTGGGACTCGGTGTTCACTTATCCTAGACTTACTTTCAACAGCATTAACGCACAGAATTTTAACAGATGATTCTAGACCAGCCAATGGGCCTGTTGCTAATCCTTTTTTACAATTCCAGTAAGTAGAAATTATTTTGGAGTAAATATGTGGTAGGGAGACTTTGTGTTTGTAGCATAACATGTTGGAGGGGCAGTATGGGGTGGTGAAAATGGTGCTCTGAAAGTTGCTTGGTCACAGCAGGAAACACACTCAACTTCTCTGCACCTCTCTTTTCCTGGCTCCCCTTGTTTCACGATGTATTTTTTTATTTGTGACTTTTCTTGAGAGCAGTATTTACCTTACTTCTGTGGTTACAATGACTGGGAGCATTGGCCTGTCATGCCAATGGATGCAGGCTTGTACCAAGCTGAGTACGTGGTAGCAACACGCTGCCCTTGTGCTCCATCAGCAATGAACTGCTGCGTGGGTCAGCCTGTCAGTCTGTGGCAATGAGCTCCTTTCACTTACTGCTAAGGAAATTCTGCATTTCAGGGCAGCTACAAGAGCTTTGGGCTGATCCTGGCCCAACCAACAACAGACCATGCACTATTGTGTAAATGCTTCAAGTCTGGCCAAGTGGAGCAGTTCTTCCTCTGCGTTGCTCTCCAGATCACTTGTCATCACTGTCATCACATTCCAGCCCCAGTTTGACTAATTTCATCCTTATTAAACAGGCTACAAGTGTAGGCTTACAGTTGATAGGGTTGGTGTGTTTTGCTGAGTCAGGCCTTATGACAGCTGAGCCAAGCTTATGACAGCTCTGCATCCCGAGCAAAAGATGCCCTCGCGATCTGTGCAGCCCTCAGCTCGTAAGCCGGGAAGCGTACACTCCAGTTGAAAGGCACCTCAGCTGCAATCCGCTGAGCCAACCCTCAAATTGAGTTTGAAGTCATTAAGTGGAAAAGAAAATTTTTGTGACAAGTGATTTCCCTGAGCAGGTGACAAACTATAATGAAGCAGGGCGGTTTAGCTGGAAAGGTTTATGATAGCAGCTGTGTTCTCTTCCTCTCCTGCGAGCAGTCTGAGCTGGAGACAATTCGTGGAAAACTGTCCATGTAGCTGCAGGATGCGTATGTTGGCCTTGGATTATCTTTCCTGATGTTTTTTGCAAAATATTGCTGGAGATCCTTTGGGAACAAAGGCAGGTTGGGTGACTATTTAATTGCTATTTAAGTTGTGCTCTTCCCAGCAGAGCGGTTGGTTGTGAAAAGCTTGTGAGCAAATAGCATCCATGGAAAACCATGTGATGTGAGGGCTCTGAGTTATTTAGGTGTGCTGTTGCTGGTTCTCTCTACACAATTTCTTGCTTTGAGTCTCTTCCTGTGGGACAGGTGTAGCCAGCGTGTGTCTTCA
This sequence comes from Eurypyga helias, assembly GCF_000690775.1. Lineage (NCBI taxonomy): Eukaryota > Metazoa > Chordata > Aves > Eurypygiformes > Eurypygidae > Eurypyga > Eurypyga helias. The sequence continues at coordinate 71,434 of NW_010265052.1, read as the reverse complement.
ACAAGGTGTTGGGAGCGTTGGGTGTGTTGGCACGGCTTTAGGAGATGGCTACAGAGAGTCCGCGATGGGTGCGCCTTAGCCGTGTACGGAGCTCTTTCCAAAGCAAAGAGACATTGCAATGCCACCCTTGGTCAGAGCCAAAGAGGTGTGAGCGAGGGCATTGCCTGGCTCTTACAGCAAGGGGTGAGGTGTGGGTAGGAGAGCACTGAGAAGCTGAATTAAAAAGCTGAAGATGCGCAGCGTAAGAGCTGCTACTGACAACAGGACGCTGGGGCAGGTCAAGCGGTTCTTCCTATTAATGTGCAGGTAGCCAAGTGTG
>NW_010265052.1:11948-71069 GCF_000690775.1 Eurypyga helias | reverse complement strand
GGCACCCCAGGGTTGTCCTGGCCAGGACAGCGCCTGGCTGCCTTTAATTCTGCTGCTGGGCTGTGTAGGCAAGCAATCCTTCCTTCCTTGGCAAGCTAGGGATTAAAAATTATGTCCCTAAAATAGCAGGGAGCAGATGATGGTACTTGAAACAGGTGATGTTCATAGTACACTGAGGTTTGGGGGGGGTCCCGCTGAGGTGGTGGGTGCCTTGTTGGAGGTGAGGCTTGGCGCACTGCAGGCCAGCTGCTCCCGATTTCTTTTTCCCCCCAGATTGCTGGTTATGCAGTGTGTGGGTGGGCTGGTTTTTTTTTCTTAATACAATGTGAACTGCTGGCTGAGCAGTGCTGCAGATTTAAGGGTTATGTGTTGTGATGGGGGTGCTGTCAGTCCTGCCCGGGAGGGCCAGTCGTGTTCTGCAGGTGTGCCCACTTGTGGCAGAGGAGCCTGCTCTCTGCCTGCGCGGGGGGAGCTGTTGGGGACCAGCCCCTCACCCTCCGGCCTTACGTGGGTACCTGCTTAATGGGATTTCTTCCACAAAAGGGTAGTGATGTATCACCCAGGCTAGACACTGCTGTCTAAGGCCACCCGCTGCTGACCTTGAGGACAGTTGGATTTATACCTCGGAGCAGTTGTTGAATTCCTGATGTACAGGGCAGTGCTGCACCAGGAGAGCTCGGTCCGGGCTGCTGTCCATCCTGCACCAGACTGCATTGTCCAGCTTCTGCAGGCTGGGATCTCCAGCACAGGCACTCAGGGATGGGGGGTGATGACCAGGTGTGCTGATGGGCCTGAGTTGTCATAACCGGCCTCACCTGGGACCCATCCCACTGCCCTGGCCTCAGGAGTTTCATTTGAGCGCCATTCCCTGGGTTTTCCTGAGCTGTGTTGGAGGTGTGCCTGTCCTCAGCCCTGGTCCCTGCTGTGCTGGCTCCCTGGGTGGACTCCAGACCCACCTTGCTCCAACCCTGCCTCTGGCTGGGTCTCCTGGCTGGACCTTGGAGTGGCGCTGCAGATAGCTTGGCTTCTAACCCTGTCTCCTGGATGGACTTTGGATCTACGTTGCAGGTAGCCTCTACAGCTCCGTCTCTCTCTTCTCACTCTTGACTGAGCTCGGCAAGTGGACCCTGGCCCTGACTTCTCACCTCGCCTTGCCTGGGGCTGTCCGTGTGACCTGTCACCACCTGACCCCGCTTGGAGTTGGTGGGACTGTGCAGGGTCAGTGACGGCAGCCCTGGGGTCACCCACGGTTCCTGGCTTGTTCTCTATCCAGAGCAGCCTCCCCTTTCCGCTCCCTGGCACCAGATGCGATCTGGTGGGCATAGCAACAGGCTAACTCCATGCTGCTGTTTGAACTCATAGCAATTGGCTGGTTTGGTTTGAAAATTCACTTTTCTTGAGTTTCCACCTCCATAGCTCTCTCTTGTCCAGGGTTTCTGAGCTGCTGGTGTTTGGGGTGTGATGTGGAAAGGCTGTCCTGTTTTGCCTGGGAGGAGTCTCCCTAGCAGAAAAATCAATGAGGATGTTCCTTGAAGGGGTACCAAAGATTTAATGTGTGTGCTGGGGACAGGGCAGGGGTCATTTCTTGGAGGCACTAGGTATATGTAGCACTGCTATGCACACAGGGGTTGAACGAAGACTGGGGGAGGGATCAACAGGAGCAAGTGATGCCAGCTGGAGACACCAGAAGCTTTTTAAAAAGAGCTTGAAAGCAACACAAAACCCAACACACTTGCATATTCCAAGCAATGCACGTAAGCAAGACTCACTTTTACATTTTTCAGAGCAGATTAGCGATTTTCTAATTAGGGAAATAGCTGAATATTGAGCACTGAAATGGATAAGCGACTTAAAAAGAACACAGAAAATTGCAAAGTGAAATCACTTAAATCAGCCTTGTCTCCTCCCCCCTTCATGCTTGGTATGCTGTTTATCTTGGCAAATGGGGGGAAAATAAATTCCCTGGAGGTGGCACATACACGTTGCTACCTGAATGCATCAGATATATCTGTGCAGAGAGGTAAAAGCCCGAAACTGCAGATTTATGAATCCGAGAGCAGGGCTGCATCCTGGGCTGGGGCTTCATCTATCCGTCATACCGAGCAGAGCTGTTTGCTAAGTTTTGATCTGGGTGTGGATTAAAGACATCCCAGCTGTGGAGGGTTGTTTGGCCCTTTGGGTGGTTCAAAGCTTGTCATTTTTATTGCCTTGGTTGTGATTCTGAATGAGTTCCTGGGGCAGCTTCTTCCTGGATGCTGCCAGACATGGATCTGGACACCTAAAATGTTGGCCGTGTGCTTCTAGCAGAAAGCATACGTTAAAGACCAAAGGCTCGTTTTGCTCATCAGGCCTGAAGCCCTTCACCTTTTCATGCCTTAGAATCACCATCCAGAAAAAGGGGCCAATGCAAGGTACGTCTGGAGAGGTGCAGAAGGCAATTTGCCCCGGGAAATCTTTTCCTAGGGCCTTTTATCCCAAAGATAAAGGTTAAGGAAGTGTTATGAACCGTAAGGATGCGGGGCAGGGAGCGTACCTCGCTGTGCGTGCAGGCAGCACGCGGCACACTGCAGCCACTGCTGGACCATAAATAAATGTTAGTGGGCACTCCCTCTCCCAAAGCACCTATCACTGTTGCCATCCGTGTGGAAAGAGGAAAGTAAATAGATTCTTGGATTGTCTTAAAGGCAAAGGGAATAGGATAGGATCAGTCTATTGGATTTGTTGAATAAACTACAAAACCCAAGATATAATTCTCTGCAGACGCAGGGTAATGGACTATGTTGTATTTTGCATTTCAAGCACTGGAGCATTCAAACTGAGCTGTCAAAAACTGGTGGGCTTGTTTGAATTAACCGTGGCTTGAACTGGGCGCAATATTTTTATGACTTCTTTATGCTCCAGTAGAATTTATGCCCGGCTGCAGCCCATGTGGTATGCTCTGCTCACCCGGGGACGTGGAGACGCAGGGTAATGGACTATGTTGTATTTTGCATTTCAAGCACTGGAGCATTCAAACTGAGCTGTCAAAAACTGGTGGGCTTGTTTGAATTAACCGTGGCTTGAACTGGGCGCAATATTTTTATGACTTCTTTATGCTCCAGTAGAATTTATGCCCGGCTGCAGCCCATGTGGTATGCTCTGCTCACCCGGGGACGTGGGCTCTCTGCCCCACGGTGCTTACAGACGGAACTCATACTGGGGAGCCAAACAGCTCCTTCCACATTTGTCTGAAAAGCTGACTGTGCATCTGGGAGCGCGTCCGTGGTGACCCAGAGAAAGGAAGGTAGCTCACTGGGTGGAAGCTCCTGGCATAAATCCAGCCAAGATCACTCCTGTGTTTTGATTAAAAGTGCCATCCAAGAGCCATGCACCAGCATGACACGGTTTGTTGGCAGCTCCATGGGAGGCTGAGGACAACCCCCTGGCTCTTACCCCTTGTCTGGCCAAGATGTTCAGGTGGTAAGATGTTATAACCCACAAAAAACAGCATTGTGCTGGCATCGATGCTCTTTGTCCTCTTCCCTGGCCTGTAGACACAAAAGCGTGGCTCTTGTTTTCTGCCCCAAGAGGGTATGAGGTGTGGGGGAAATACTGTGTGCCCTCTCCTTTTAAAGGGGCCCTTTATATGGGCCTTCAAGGTAGGTGAGAGGGATTTGTGCGTTCCCAGAGAGCTGTGGGGAAGGGGAAACTTTTCCTTCCATTCTCTACGTGATAATCAGAGGTGGTGAGATGAGAGGAGAGAGGCTGGCAGTGGAACGACCCGTTGGTTACTCATGGCGTTGGCGGATCCAGCTTCAATTCCTACCAGGTATTTCTGAGTATTTGGCCGGAAGCAAACACATAAAGAAACCGAAGTGCACAAACAACGTGAGAAACGACCAGCCCTGTGGCAGGCTCTTGCTGTAGCTTTGAGCCATCTAAAGAAGTATCGCTGGATCCTATTAATTGTATTCAGGTTGGAAAACCTTGGCTGTGCCTCTCCCGTTGCCTTGCATGTGTACAGAGCACATAGCTGTTAGACTGCAGATGATATCTTCTGGCCGCCTGTAAATTAAGAGAGCCTCTGAGCAGTGTACATTCACTCTAATGTTCGTTCCCATTTCCTCCCCCCAAAATAGCTTGAGAATTTGAGATTTTGGGTGCATGGTGTTGGGCTGCAGTTACTGGGCAGCTGCTGTCACAGCAGGTTTTGTGTTCAAGAGAGGATGTTTATGTTACTGGTGTGTCTTCCTTTGGGAAAGCAGATTTACAGTCTCTGGTGTGTGCTGATGAGGGCAAGTAAGGTGATGCTCCCTGCTGAAGTCCTGTGTCTCAAATAGCCTCCGGAATCGCTCCTGTTGGATTTACACCCAAGATAGCTGCTCCTTGCTGTATGTGACTGGTGGTGTTTTAAGCAAAGGTGAAACTGTTTGGCAAGTTTCACCTCCGTCACCTTTGGTCTTTCTGCTGAGGAAGCATGGCAGTTGGGGGCATCTCCTGTGGGAGCCACCGCTGGCTCCATTTGTGATATCTTGTGTCCTTGGAGGCCATGGGCTTGGTGCCTTTCTGCTAAATACAGCCTTTGGAACACGTCTGGTGCAGCCTTGCTCATACAGACAAGCCCTCTGGCATGGGCACTTAGGGGTCTGTGGACTAAAGGATCTTCCTTTTCTCTGTGTGTGCAAATCCTCACTTCCACGCATAGGCGTGGATGATTGATGGTTTTTCTTCAGTAGCTGAGATGCTGGCTTGCAGAAATCAGGAGAAATACACCATGGGGGAGTTCCAGCAAGGCCTCGCCACCTTTGTCAGGTAGCAGCAAACTTGTCCCGCTCAGTGCCCAGTCAGGAAATAAACTTGCTAAATGAGTATATTTACTGCAAATGAATTTGTACCAAATCTTGTATGTGCAGCAAAATCCTCTTAGATGAGCATCTGATAAGGGATTAAAACTATTAAATGATTAAAAAATCCCCTCTGCCAAATGGTGAAATATGCAGATTATACGGTGCTTTGTTGTTTTGTTTTTCCCCTTGGCTTTGCTACTCCCACCCCCCTTGCCCTGTTTGAGTGGAGGGAAGAGAGGGAGAAGGTGCTCTGCTGCAGCCCCCTGAGGTACAAGGGAGGCTTGACATGCTGGGGGAGCGGTGGTAAACTCCAGTACCCTGGAGGAGGAGGAAGAAGGTACCAAAAACCTCTCCCAGCTGTGTCCTGCTTTTACAGGGAGCAGATGGATTTCTTCTTACTATGGAGAGCTTTCCTTATGGGAAAGGCTGGGCACACTGGGAGGCTCCTGGGAATTTGGAAGGCAAAACTGGTGAAGCCAGGGAACAAGACTAAACCCTACAGGAGGGCTATTCCAGGCAGGGTGGCATCCCAGCGGGGTCTGCATGGGTACAGTCCCACCAGCAGCCCTATCCTTACGCAGGATTGCTTTCCTGCAGCTCACCAGGTAGCCTTCTTCACCTGAGCTGGAAGGTCTCTGGTGAGGAGCTTCTCCATCACGGGTGTTTCCTTCAGCTTTAGGACATCACCTTCCTTGATAAGCTTGTCTGCAGCAATGCCCTGGAGCAGCAGCTTCCCATTATTCACACATCCATGTTGCAGGTACTGGCAGGTGACCTCAGGTGTGTTGGGTGGCAGTGGGCAGGGACATGTCAGGCCAGCTCCCCTGTCAGCACATTATTTGGCTGTGACATGAGCATGTTGCTGGGTGCCTTTGGGTTTGCTTGGCTAAGCACTCAGGGCTTGCTAGGTGTTCCATTAGCACACGGTTTTAAGACAATAATTGGGACTGCAATCAAAGGCCCAGTATCAGAGGAAAAGGGCCAAGTATTCCATTCTGTGAGGGGTCCAGCTAATGCTCTGTTGGATGCTTGTCGTGTTCGCAAGGCTCATGTGTGCTTTGTCCTCACCCTAAACTAGGTGTGAGGAGACCGCCTTGTTACGTTGATGGGCTGGGGGTACCCCTGAGAGGTTTGGTGGGAGAAGGGGTAGGGACAGGGTACAGGCCACTGTTACGACCCTGAAGGTTGAAACAAGAAGGAAACATCAGCCTCTGCTTGAGCAGAGCCAGGATGTCCCTCAGGCTGCCGAAGGCTCATTTCTTCCCATAGAGTTGGACCCCACCAGCCAAGGGCTGCTGCCGAAAGTGCCCATTTCCCTGGTGCACTGGGCACTGCTCTGCTGAGATGGTTTGGGGTCAGGCTGGATGAGCTAACCGCTTCATTAATGTAACCCTGATGAGGGAGTCGGGTACCGTGTCGGAGTCCAAGTCATTAGGAGCTGTCGGCAACCAAGCGTTCAAGTGGAAGGATGGGAGAGGAGGAAGAGCCAAAGGGGCTGTTGCAGTGGTGGTGTCAGCTCAGTATTTATGAGGGGAATAAGCCTCTGGTGTTTTATGGCCCATAAGATGCTGTTTTCTCTGGGTCTGTTTGATTAGATAGGATTATCTCAAGGGCTCGAATGGCACATCATTGATTTCTGCTCACTTTCATGGGGACATTCAGCAGCACAAATCTATCCCCCCTGTTCCTGAAATGCTAAGAGGTGACAGCCACTGCTGGGGGGCAGTCTGTCCCAGAAGGGGCTGCTTGGAAGTGTGGGCCCCTTATTTAGTCTGACTCCAACTCCCCTGGTTTTCTGCTCTGTGCCCTCTGTTCTGATTGCTTTTGGGCCATCACTCACTGTCTCCCAAAATCAAGCGCTGGTAGGATGATTCTGTCTCCTTGATGTTTCAGGGAGAGCTGAACAAGAACAGGAAAGAAAAGGGATGGGAGAAGAATTTAGCGGCTCTGAGGGGTGATCAAGAAGAGCAAAAGGCCTCTGTGTCTAGCCGGTATAGCACTGTGGGAATGAGTCGTGGTCAGAGGCATGAAGGAGGTAGGACCAGATTTAGGGTAATTGGGCAGGTGATGGGTTTTCCAGCTTCCTGTGCCCAAACCCTCATTTAGTATTCATCCCCCATGTGGAAATCTTGTAAAAATCCTATCCCAGGAAACCCGTCCGTTTGGGTGCCAGACGGCTTTGGGTAAGGGCAGTGTAGCACTGGGTAGCAATGACAGGGAGGGTAAGCCTGACCATAGTGAGTCAAACTATGTTAGGGCTGCAACAGAGACCAGCCTCACCCATTTCCACATTGTAGCTGCTGGCAGAATCCTGGAATGAGGTGGGAAATTGCTTTTGGAGCTATTGTCTATCTAGGGTGGAGGCTGAGGGCTTGCGGAGCAGACTTTTCCAACAGGGTCTTCTGCTGTGTGCAGAGAGGGGTCTTTGTGCCGTGGAGGCAGAGAGCAGGGCAGGAGAAAACGGAGCATAAGGACAGGCTTTGCTTTATCCCGCAGCACTGGACTCCGTTGCCGTGAGGAGAATTGCAGAATATTTTGTGTTGCTTAGCGTATGAGGGTGAAGGCACGGCATGGGGATGTGGGGGCTTGAAGGGCTTGGACAGTGATCTTGTTGGAAGGATCTTGGCTTGCATTCTGGTTCCTGTTTGCCTCAGTGCAGTCACTGGTGGGAGGGTTCCTTCTGCCCCTTCCCTGTGCATGGGGACAGTGGCTTGTGAACAGAGGAGGATCCTGATCTGGTGGCCGCCAGCGTCAACAGAGGGGCTGTCTGCAGGAAAGGCTGGCGGGAGCTGGTGGCGTGGCGGTGCCTCTGGTAAAGTTCAGTGACTCTGTTCCACTTGGCATCACAGAGCTGATGAACTTCACAAGCTCAGGGGGCCCTAAAAGCTCTGTCCTTGTGAGCTGGTCTCCTGTGGAAATGGGGCCAAGGGAGAGCAGAGGAGCAGAGTGCCCACGGCATGGTGGGACGAGGGATGTGGGTGGCCGAGAGCCCCTGGGGTGGGCTGAACTGCGGACCCATGGGCAGAGGAGCTGGTGAGGGCTGAGGGTGATTATGATGCCGCAGTGCAATTTGAGGCCAGGGAGTAGAAGACAGTGGAGATAGGGGCAGGACTGCTCAGACCCTGGAGTTAACTATTCTTCCCTTGGAAACTGCATTCCCATCAACCTTCTGCCTCTTTTTTTTTTTTTTTTTTTTTTTTTTTTTTTTTTTTTTAACTCAGGGGAAGTGCTGGCACTCAGCTCCTGCTGCGAAAAAAGTGCTGGAGCCCAGTGCCTGCCGGTCCCCACTCATGCTGTGCCCTGATTAGCAACTTGTGCTGGAGCACGGCAGCATGGGAGGCAATGCCGCTCAGGGAGCGATGGAGAGGGGCAGGGGACCACGGAGATCTCAGCCTTTGCTTCAAAGGGACTTGCTGCCTGGTCTACCAGAGCTGGCAGGGCATCAGGGCTGCAGTGCTTGCTGCTGGCTCGGCCACGCGTGCCTGCCCGTGCCCCGCTGGTGTCCCTTGGTGTGACCAGCTCTGCTGCCTGGGTTTCTTTAGCCCCTCTTCCTACAGTGGAGGCACGAGCGCAGGCAAGGCAGGCTTCCCCTTCCCTCTGCCCTCGTGGGCGGGGATGCTGGTTTCTTCCCCTGGCTGATGATCGTGATGCTGCCCAGGCATCTGGTGGTGTTCAGAAGGTGGGACTTGGCTTACACGGGCAGAAAAGAGTGGACAGATTGGGAGTTAAGCTGAGCCTTGCCAAACTCATTTCAAGAAGACCCTTGCGGTGCCATTGGCAATGTCCAGCCTGTGCTAGCCCTTCAGCGTTGGCTGAGCAATGTCCAGGGCTTGCCACTGCAGTAGTAAAACCTCATCTTAGGCTCCCAGTCAACCCCTCAAAGCACTGAGGCTGCATTTCTCTTCCCTGAGGTCTGGAGGCAGTAAAAAACACTGCCAGGCTATTTCAGAGCTTGCAGTCCAAGCTAGAGCTGAGATGGACTCCAGGAAGCCTGTAAAAAAAGTTCTGTCCCCCGGGAGTGAAATGAGAACCTGTAAAATCATTTTACTCCCATCCACTGGGTCTGTTTGCTACCATTAGTACTGAAAATGGTCCTATAGCAACTCTAGGCCACCTCCTCCTCGCTCCCACTTCAGTAATGAAAACAGTCCCTTCTCATCCATATCTCTCCATCCTGAAGAGGTTTAATCAAGTAAACCTGGCACACACGCTTCTGAAAGGAGGATGCTGTCTGTCAGCCAAAATCTGTGCCCGTTCCATTTTCTTCTGATTTAATTTTCCAGAGATTAAGATCCTGCTCATCTCCACTTTTGGAACTTAGCTGCATTTGTTTTGTTTGTAGGTTTTACTCTAGTGGTTTTTTCCTTTCTGTCGGTGGCTCTGTCTTCAAAGTCCTGAAACCCTAAGGATGTTGATTCCCGGGGACCCAGCCGGCCGTGAAATCGATGGGGAGCTGTGCCTCCCAGCACCTGGCACTGTCTCGCCGGCGCTTGCCCCCTGCTTCTGAGAAGTGGCTTCTTGTCTTTCTCCAAATGGCTTTGGCATCGCCGGCATGTGTTGCCGCTCTGGAGCGTTTCTCACGTGCGTGTGTGCTCTTGTAGCAAGGGGCCGTCTCCTGGTGCCGACTCCCGATTGCTCCGTGGAACGTTGTCCATTCTTGCTGCTGTCTTGGGTTCAGCACCTACATGTAGCCTTAACGGCAGTAAAGGTTCCACCCTCCTGTGCTCAAGCTGAGGCCCATCGTATGAATTGGGGAGGATGGTTGAATCGCAGATTGCAGAATGGTTGAGGGACTTTGGGAGGTCATCTGGTCCAATGCCCCTGCTCAAGCAGGGCCACCTGGAGTGGGTTGCTCAGGATAATGTCCAGATGGGTTTTGGATATCTCCAAGGAGGCAGACTATAACCTTTCTGGGCAATCTGTTTCAGTACTTGGTCACCCTCACAGTGAGGAGGGGGAAGTGTTTCCTTATGGTTTGATGGACCTTCTTGTGTTTCAGTTTGTGTCCGTTGCCTTTTGCGCCGTCACTGGGCACCACTGAAAAGAGCCTGTCTCTGTCTCCTTTACACCCTCTCTTCAGGTATTTATAGACACTGGTGAGATCCGCCCAAGCCTTCCCTTCTGCAGGCTGGGCAGTCCCAGCTCTCTCAGCCTTTCCTTGTACGTGAGGTACTCCAGCGCCATACCATCATGGTGGCCCTTTTCTGGACACTCTCCAGTAGTTCCATATCTCCCTCGCACTGGGGATCCCAGAACTGGACCCAGCACTCTAGCGTGGCCTCACCGGTACTGAGTGGCGGGGAAGGATCCATCTCCCTTGACCTGCTGGCTCTTCCTGTGGCAGACCTGGCTACCATTGGCTTTCTTTGCTGCAAGGGCCTCATGGACAACTTGGTGCCCTCCAAGGCCACTGGGACCTTTCCTGCAACGGGAAAGGGAGAGGAGTAAGGGTGGTGTCTCTGAAAGCCGTGTGTAATGGCTGGAGTAAGTGCATTTGTTCCTCTCCCTGCTGAGTGTGTCCCCACTTGCCTGCACCCCGTTCCCTCGGCTTGGCAGACTGATGGAGCTTTAGCTTCCACAGAGCATGAGGCTGTCGGTCTTGTGCCTGGACTTCCCCCAGTTTCCCCAAGGTGTCTTTGATGCAGGGAAGACCATGTTTGGGGGAGAATGTGTCTTCCATGGGGAAGGCACCTGTGTTTGTGCTGAAGGAGGGGAAGTGTCCCTAAAGCTGACCCCCACGCTGGCCTCCGAGGAGTGTTGTTTGTGAGGAGACTGCAACACCCAAATATTTCCAGTGCTCTTTGCAGGCTGTGCAGATGTCTGGGGTCAGTGGTGACAAATTATGTAGATTGTTCCCCCTTCCCTCTATCCTTTCTCATTTCCATTATCTGCCTTTTGTAGAGGCTGTAATTTATTGCATTTTGCAACCTTGTAATTTATGGCTTTTTTATAATTCTTTCCGAGCTTTCAGAAGTAACAGCTCTATGTACCCCAGTGCATTTCATTGTCACACTTGAGGCTTTCCTACCTCCCCCTGCACTTCCACTCTTTTCTTGTAACTTGCCTGTTTACTTGCTAAATTATTATTGTGCACTCAATAAAAATTGCATTTAAAAAGTGATAACTGAAATGACATTTAACATGGAAAGCACTTAAGCATAATTACACTATATGCATTACATCATTTTGTGACAGTTAATAAAAAAAAATATCTGAACAGGGTTTTTTTGTTGTCGGGGGCTGGAGAGTGAGTGCTGGCATTTCATCACTTCTAGAAACGCATTTTTTTATTTCCACTGGAGGGCTTTGTCCTGGGATTTTTCTGTCTCCTCCTCCCTGGCTGGTACTGCAGGTCTCCTGTGTCTGGCACAGCAGCACAGGGTGAAGAAGTCAACCCTGTCATTCCGAGGGGTTCAAGCTGGCGTGATGTGCTCAGGGTTTGATATGGTTTATTCCCAGCTAGAAATTTTGTTAGGGTTACTTTAATGGGATCAGTGACTTGCTGCAGAGCTGCGCCAGGGCTGTGCCAGCACCTGGGGGGGAAAAGGGAGGAGGGGGCAGTCCCCATGGCAGTAGCAGTTGCCTGTCATCTCGGTGGTCCAGTTGTGCAGACTGGGGTAATGGTGGGCTCCTGGCTGTGCCCTGCGGTGTTTTTTCTGAAGGAAGCTGCTGCTGGCCGTAGCTGAGAGCTGAACGGTTAATGTCCTTGCTTAATACTGTCCAATGACTTCTAGAGAACCGTGGGAAGTGTGCCAACCCCTCGTGACCCCACGGCTCTCATGCTCGCTGATATGACTACTTGATCGTCAGATTACCTGCAAATCGCAGCTCCTTGACCATCTGCTGTGCAGAACTCCTCCGCTCAACCCCAGCATCTGTCCAGCCCGGCCGTGCAGACCCCGCTGAATTCCTGAGCAGGGCAGCCCGGCTTCCCAGGCGTGCCTTCTCCTGTCCTTTTCCTACTTCCTGCAGAACCCACTTATGAAATGCTTCAGGGGCCATCCTGGGTCCCTGCCCTTCCTTCTTTCTTCAGGTGAGATGAGCCTGGTCAGTTGTACAGGCTGTAAAATCAGGTCCCTGGCTCGTGTGGGGAGGTGCAGATTGGAGGTGCTGCCCAACCGGGTTGGCCTCGTGGTAGGAACTGCGGTCTCCTTCGGAGAGTCCTGAACTGCTTGGAAAGGGGTGAGGAGGGGTGAGCCTCTTTCTGCGCCCTGAGCGGAGGCAGAGACAAGAGGAGGGACCTGGAATAGTAGGGCATGGGAAGACCTGAAAAAGCATTTCGATCTGGCGAACAGACGACGGGAGCCACAGCGCTTGACATTTCCAGGCTGCGTGCGAGGGTTTTTTGGAGCAAGCTGGGGTAGAGAGCACGTGTCTTCTGCAACTCAGAGGAGTGATCTCTAGGAAGCAATGGCAGGTCTGGAATACCGTTCCATGAATTGGGAGGGTAGTGGGCTCACGGGGAAGTGAGAGGAGTAGGACAAAATGGAAGCATGCCTTTATTTGAAAAAGGAGAGAAGGAAAAAAGGGTTAAGGAACAGCAAGAACACTGGTGTCCATAAGCAAACTCCCCAGCGTGTCTAGAAATACCATCTTGCTTTTCTGTGGTGCTGTTGTGACCTGCCCTTCAAGTTAATAAACTGTTAATCACTTTATGGGTCATTTCATTCAGAATGTTCACTGAAGCATCCTGAGGTTGAGATAAAGGAGTTTCGTGAACTCAGGCGTTTTTTTTCCCCTTTTTCTTCAAATGCACACATAACTAGAAACCATGCAGAGGCAGTAATAACTAATGTAGCTGGGAAAGGAATCTCCTGGAGAGATTACTCTATGCTTTTTCAAGAAAGAAATTTTTTGGCTGCTTGTATCTTTTTTTTTTTCTTATTATGATTTTTCTGAGTTGAGCATAAAATAGAGGGGGGGAAAAAATCTAACGATAAAATCCTCATCCGCTTGACAATCGGTCTCATCTGGGAACTACTTGGTGTTATCTTGGCTTAATTCATTAGTAAGAATAAAAAAGGCATTAAAAACGGACATCTCTGTTGAGAGCACTTAATTCTTTGCAACAAGAGTCAATTATGTCCCATTGAGTAAGCCCCATGCAAAAGCCCTTACTTGTGAAATTCCTCAGCCTGACAGCGGACCTGGAAAAAGAAGGCGGAAGGAGGGCAGACCCCTGCGCTAGCGGGAGGCGTGAGAAATGCCTGTTTTGCCGTGGATCTGCCCAGTGCCCGAGCTGGGAGGCTGGGCTGCAGGGGCTGCTGACGTGGAGGTCTGGGCTGCAGGGGCTGGTCAGAGGGAGAGGGGAGACCAATTCTCCCGTGAACTCGGCGTGTGGCTGGGAGTGCTTTAACTTTCCTAATGGCTTTATGGCCGAGAGTCTGGTGGGTTTTTTTTCCCCCTCAATTTCTCTTGCACTTACTGCACAACAGCTCTGCAGTTTCTAAGGTAATGGGCCTGAACGCAGTGCGTTGTGGAGGGCGCTTCTACGCTGTGTACACTCTGCTTTCGAAGAGGAGATGGCACTGGCTTGTTGCTGTTTGGCTTTGCATCGAGACTTCTCTGAGATGGTGGTGCATTCGCTGCCTCTTTGTCCCGGTGCTGAGGGTGAGCCCATCACCGCAGCGTCTGGGCACCTAGCTCGGGTACAGAGCTCTGCATGGGTTTGGCACTGAGAACTGCTGTCCACATGTATAAGGCTGATAGTTTCAGTCCATGGCATGTTGTTGGAGTTTCCTTTTTCCCACAGCTCTGTCGCCCGTGTTACTCGGATCAGTGCCGGTTCCTTGTGGCTCCAGTGTAAGCTGTGGCACTGGGTGTGCTGGGAACACAGCGTCGCTCACTCACGGCAGAGGGATTTTCCGGACAGGATCATAGTTTTGAGAAGCTGGATGAGGAGACTTACAAATGGTAGGAAAGGGAATGGCACTAAAAGGAGAAGCAACTTGTGAAGTGTGTTTCCGGCTACAATTTTTGTGGCTAAAACTGGGTGATGCTTCAAGACGTATGTTGGTCATCCAAACGCATAGTGTTTATAGAATTATCTAAGTTCTACTAATGATACAAACCCAATTCAGCGCTTCTATTTATGAATATAATTTAAAGCCGGTTGTCTGGTAGGTGGTCAGCTGAGCTCCACTGCAAAGCAGCCTCCAGATTTGCCCAGCCTGGAGCGCAGGGACATGTGGGGACCACTGCTGCCATGCTGCAGGGCTCGATCCATGAGCCACTGCGCTTGGGAAAAGACGCTGTGGAATAAAACCCTAATGTTTGGAGCACGAGGCAGGATCCTACGGCGCTGAGAAATTATGATTTCCTTTTTAGAACTTGTTCCTTCATTTTATGAGGGAAGTTATAAGGTGGCAGTAAAAAGCACCTGCTGCATCGCCATTGGATGTCTCACCATTTGAGTTCAAATGTCTCGTCTGAAAGAATTCCCGACCAGGTTTCCTTTAAAGCAATTGAAGCTGCTTGGTTTTCAGCTTTTGCTGCTGCTGTGTGGAGTAACACTAATTAACATGCTGGGCAAAAGAGCAGAGCGGGGAAGACAAATGCTTATGATTTGTAAATGCTGCTTTGCTCTTCTGGCACTGTCCCTCTGGGGAGAGGATTTCTTTCTTCTTGTTTCCTCCCCCCTCCCTCCCACTGTCCTGGAGTAAAGCTGGCGGTTGGCCATACGTTTTGCCTTGAGCGTACGCACAACTTTTCCCGGCGTCTGCCTGCGGAACGGCGGGTGAATCCATACGGGCGTGAGGGTACCCGCCTGCGCGCGGAGCACAGACGTGTCGCTTCGAGGGTGCGTGGGGCCGTGGCTGGTGCGTGCGAGCCCTTACCGAAGAGGAGGAGGCATGTGGCAGGCTTGTCCGTTGTACAGGTTTCCCGTTCCCTTGATGATAAGCTACAAGCAAATGGGGATGAAATCAGAAATTGGCAACATGCTGTCAGGAGGGATTAATTTCTGCCCCTGATTAACTTTATGCTGGAACAGCAGGAGACTAATACTTCACCGTACACGGTGCCTGATGCAACCTTGTCTTACAACAAGTAGATCCAAATCCATCGCCAGTCCTGCTCTCCTCTGCCTATGCTATCTTAGATCCAAGTGGCGGGGCCATTGCTCTGGATGTGTAAGGAGAGGCCACTTTACCGTTTCCTGATGCTGATGGAAAGTACGGAAAGAAATCTGCTGGTGCGCTGGGGGTCTGGCTCGAGCTGTACAAGAGTTTTCTTTCTGCTTGTTAGTAGCTTTAATGCACCGGTCAGTTCCTAGAGCTGGAATATTAATACTCTCTGTTCACAGGCTGCCTTTCCTCCAGGGCTTCCACGACACTTAGCAATGATAAATTCTTTCAGAGTGGGAGGTCAGTGAGACCGTTCAGACATGGGAAGATGATTTGCCCACGATCACGCAGTCAGGTCGGTACTGTGCGTGTGGCAGAGGGGGAATATGGACCGGGTCCCTCTCTCAGCCATAAGTGTCAGACAGTTGCTCCCCATCTGTGCGTGAAGCTTTATTAAGATCGCATGCTGGTGCAGGGGGAGGGCAGGTGTGGAGCTGAAACAGCGCTTTGTGTTGATGGCAAAGTGTCCAGGCTGAACTGGGGCTGGGGGGGAGCAATTCCATTGGGAACAGACTCTGAAGCTCAGCATGAGCATGTGCCTGTGTGCAGGGGAGAGTGCTGGCACAGCAGGGACTATGGCCCTCAAATACTGGGAAAGAGCTGAAGAAGAGGAGGACCAGGCAGGCGGAGATGCCAGCATGTGCGGAGATTTCTGTGATGGTGTTTGGGTAGATCAGAGCGAGTATTTCCGGCTGTTCTGGGGGTGCTGGCTCCCTCTGGCCCAGCTCTGGCTTTCAGACTGTGAGTGCCTCCCTGCACCCTACTATCCTGGGTGCGATGGGGACCTGGGGACCAAGTTCTTCCTCATCTCTGGACAGCCCTCCTGCTATCTCAGTGGTGGACGTAAGCAGAGTTTGTTGGCTGCTAGGAGCAATGCTGGGATCACAGTTCATCCATCTGTCTCCTCTTTGGCCGTATGGAGAACTCCCAATCCACACCTGCTTCTGCAAAGCCCGTATGTCTGCCTCTGCCTGGGAAGGGAACAGGCTGCCCTTCATTCTGTATCCCAAGCCTGTAACACATCCCCTAGGGAGTAAGTTCACCCACACTAGCCGTATGGATCAGCTCTATCTAGGAAAGGGTGAGTGATTTCCTTTGCCTTGGTCCTTCCCTCATGTTGAGTACCACCCTTCCAAGAGCTGAAGCTGACCTGCTCTGGTTGGTACCTGGGAGAGGATGGGAAAGCCCGTGAGTCACTGCTGCACCATATAGGGCTGATGGAGGAGGATTTACCATCCTTAACCCCCCAAATGCTGGTCAAGCCAGTAGAGGTGGGTTTGGGAGGGAGGGCACTTGGTGATGTTGGACGGTGCACGAGGGAGCAACCTGCAGCCCGGCGGGTGAGTATCCACCCTGGGGGGTCTGTGAAGGGTGCATCCATGGGACACCCCCTGCTCCTCACCAAGAGGAGTCCACGTCTGGTCTTTCCTATGACGACGGGGGGACAGCCCTGTGCCTTGCTGGTTTGTCACAGCCGCAGCTAAAGGAGCAGCTGATGGAGAAGGCGGCTGGTGCAGGGGGGAGGGTGATTTGCTGCTCTGCTAAGAGGTGCCCACTGTATTTTCTCTTGAGTTGGAAGGGCTCCTCAGCAGGCTGTCAGGGCTGGGATGTGACGGCTGCACCTGCGTGGCACCAGGAGGCTGCGCGCTAGTAGATCCTGCACGGAAATAGCCTGGAGCAGGGGGCTGCAGCAGCAGGCTGGGTTTAGCAGGCGCATCTGACTGACGACTGCAGTTTTTCATTGGCATAATCACATGTTTTGGAGGCTGTGAAGATGAGGAAGGTGGAGAAACAGGAACGGGTGGGACACAGCGCAGATTGTTGCCGTTGAAGCCCCCCATCGCCACAGTTTTGCTGTTGCACATCACTGCTGACCTTTACCTCCTGCTCTGGTATTCTGTGGCAGGCTGCAGTCACTTGTTGCCCTGCTCTTGTCATCAATCACATTGGGACCTGGGATCTTGGAAATCCTCAAACTGGCTCTTGCAGTTCCTGACTGAGCACTCTGGTACTGTCTCTCAGGCCTTCCGTCAAAGAATGTGTGCCTTGTTATGGTCAGGACTCGGGCTTTTGCTCTGTTTTTTGCCCCCATATCACTCCCGAGCTGTGGTTTTTTTCCCCTCAAAGTTCTGGTTTATGTGATCAAAGGTGCCTGGCTTTGGCAGGTGCCTGGGTATTGTGGGAACTGTTTTGAATAGCACCCCACTGAAAAATCTGCCAGCGGCATTTCCTAATTGCTGCCGTAATTGTAGTCTGGACCTGAGGTGCTTGGTTATGAAAAGCATTAACTTGTGGGAAAGAACAAATAAATTGAGTTTTTTATCCTACAAGAGTAGAAACTAAAGTAGGACAAATCTTCAGATATAGAACGGGGCACAGCAGAATGAGGCAGAAGTGCCCTGTCTTCATTAGTTCTAGGTCTTTCTGCTGAGAAAATGGTTTTAAACTGCAGCAAGGGATTTTCAGTTTAGCCATCATAAGAAGTTTTCAAGTAGGATTGTGAAGTACCAGAGCATTTTGTCCTGTGAGGCACCGGAATCTCTGTTGCTGGATGTTTTAAGAACAGGTCAGAGGAAGACGTTAGGAATAACTATGATAGTTACGTGATACCACCTTCCGTTGGAGGTGTCTGAGCAGGCTGGGACTACACGAGCTGGTGAGAACCCTACCAGCCCTCTTCTCCATGATGCTGCAGAGGTTTCTCAATCGTATAGTGGTGTCCCTCCGTTTGGATGTTGGATCTCTGGAGGTTGCCTTCCAAAGAGATATCCTGTGGGATCTCTGTGGGTGTGGATCTGCCCTGCCCCTGTCACCCTCCAGGGCTGTGCTAAAAACAGACCTGGGCTGTATTTCCCTGCTGGAGGTTTGGAGCTGCTGCTCCAGTCTTTGATGAGGCTTTGGAGGTGGGACTGAGTTGGAAAACTCAGCTGACAGGGCTTTGCAGAGGGTCACCTCTTCACTAAAAGCATTTACAGAAATGCTTGCAGCACTTGAGCTTAGGGAGAAAAGCTTGTAAATATGAATCCTTGAAGATCAGAGAAAGCCCCCAAACCCACATCAGAAGGTAAATCAAGAGAATTGCAAAGTTGCTATTTCTAAAAGTTAATTTTTTTTAATAGATCATTGCTCTGCAGAAAACTGTAGGGGTAACTGTTGACAGTGCTGATTTACGCTGGCCTAGATTTCAATCGCTCTAGCTGTAAGAAGAGATTTAGTTTAATTCCATGTCAGTGGAGTTATCCCAAATTTGCATCAGCATTTGGCCAGTGGTAGCCATCAATAAGAATAAAAGACAGTGCGAGGTAATTGTTAACTACTCTTCTTGTGTAGTTAGAAGGAAAGCTGCAAAATATGTCTGGGAGCTTTTGTGTTAGAGGCTGCACAGCCTTTCCCCACAGCCCTTCCTACAAGAAGCAGCAGCTTTTCTGGCACAGAAGACGCAGCTGTTTGGGAAGGAGGCCTGGTTATTTATGTAACATCAAGACTCCGAGAGTCATGCATCGCCCGGTGCAGAGCGAGAGAGGGACTGCGCATGGTACGCTGGCAGGGAACGGGGGACAGCCTTTGCCCGGCTGCAGCAGCCCAGCCCCGGCACCAGCGCTGTCGGTGCTTCGGCAGGAGAGGCTGGGGAAATGTTCTCCATCGTCACTCGTAGCAGCAGTGGCCCCTTCCTCATGCTTCTCGCTGACAGGGAAACTGAGTCTGACGAGATCCCATTTTGGGTCTGTGTTAGCTTCTGTAATTTCAGTGTTCTAAAGCTTTAGCCTTGGAAAAGAAGCAGCACAGTAAGGGAAACAAAGCTTTAAACAGTCCGGCAACTGAGGGAAGGGCAGAGCTGCAGCCACACAGTCCCA
This sequence comes from Eurypyga helias, assembly GCF_000690775.1. Classification (NCBI taxonomy): domain Eukaryota; kingdom Metazoa; phylum Chordata; class Aves; order Eurypygiformes; family Eurypygidae; genus Eurypyga; species Eurypyga helias. The sequence goes on along the minus strand of NW_010265052.1, from coordinate 52,265 downwards.
GGTCACCTGAGAAGTGGAGAAGTTTCTTGCTTTATCTTTGCCTGTCCTCATCATCTTCTCCTGTTCATCTCATCCATGTTCTCTCTGAAGCCATCAGTCCCAGTATGGACTCGCTCTCCCTCCAACTCTGGGTTTCCAGCTTCATTCCCTTCCTCCAAGCCCTCCTTCGGTGTCCCCTTCTTCCTGACACCTGTGCTTGTCCAGCACGTGTGCCTTCAACCTCTTCCACTTACACTGACGATCCATCCCAAAGCTGATTTTAATCCTTGCTTATAGGTAAACCAGTGGGAAATCAAATTCTGTTGAACCAGTGTAACTCAAGCATGTGTTTCTGGAAGAGCTTCACGTGGAAGGATTTGCACCTCTGTATCAATGCAGGATTTGATCTGACCTGTCCCTTGCTTTGGTACAACGTAGTTTCATCCTCTTAAGGTCAATGGGGTAAAGCCAGTACGATCCATAGTGAGGAGGCACTGATTCTGATAGAAATAGCCTGAAGCTGGAATATAGCAGAGTAGTACATCTTTATCGGTGACAGCATCCCTCCTAGGATGCACCTAGGGCATCTTAATGATGCTGATCTCAGGTATGGCTGTTCTGTATAGACATGACTTAATCAGGCTGGTTAATCTCTTCTGCATGCATCCTGAGGGAAAGCAGTTGAGGTACCTTTTAAAAATACTGTGTTTCCTTCTGTTGCTATGTCCCAGAGAACCAAGAGAGCAGACGGAGTCAAGGATCAAGTTGGCTTCTTTGGTTTGTTTCTGTTTTGCTGTACAAGTGTGTATTTTTAGAGAACATGTGATCCCTGAATGCATTTGGGTGTTTGTCCGAGATGCCGTAGCTGTTCGTACATCCGCATAGCAGGCTCTGGGGGCTCATGGTCTGGCCTGGCAGCAAGAGCCACGCCATCCAGGCAGCTGCCAGTGTGCAGGGGCAGACCCCCCACCCTGGTTGAGACCTTACATTTTCAAGTATGTGATGATGTGTTTTTACAGCACTTGATCTGGAAAGAGAAGGCTGCGTTTGAAGCTGCATGGTACTGAATCACCTCCCAGAAGATTCAGTCTCTGCAGAGACCCAGGCAGGTCTGTCTCTCTCAGAGCTCCCTGTACAAGGGTCTGGGCTGCTGGAGACTAAAAGCAGCTTTCCAGGCCAGGGGAGGTTTTCTATAATCCAGGCTAACTGTGCATAGCCCTTTATCCCTGTCTGGTTGCTAAATTATGCGTAGCAGTCTCAGGTCCCTTCAGGGCTGGCAGGGCTGAAGTCTCGGCTGTAGAGGCTCGTGATCCTGGGTTGAGCGAGCAGAAATCCAGACGGTGCCGCAGAGGATGGGGGACGTGGTGCCAGTGCCAGACGAGGCAGGACGGGGAGCACTGGAGCAGCTGCCACCACGTCCCCGATGGAGCGGGCTGCCTTCCCTCTTGTCTCCCACGTCCTCTGTGGTACCGCTGCCTTTTAGCAGGCCCTTTAGTGAAGGATGGAGACCTTAGTTCTATGGTTTGTTGGCTTCAATTACAGCTGACTGTCCCCGAGGAGCAGCTGAACTGCGCGTTTCCCCGTCCTGCTTCTTCAGGAGAGCTGTGAAGAGCTGCTCGGGGAGGGGGGAGGGATGCTTTTTATTAGGTAGGTGGAAGGAAGGCGCACAGCAGGGAAACGGCACTGTACGCGGAGAGAGGGAGATGGGGTTAGCAAATGTCAAGCGGTTTGCTTCCTGCACACGGTTGAGCGCATCCGCAGGCCGCAGGAGCCAGCGAGGACAAGGCAGAGGTTGCAGTGAGGGGCAGGTCAGGCTCTGTGGGAGCCAGTGGCTTGCCCTCTCCCAAGAGGGCGGCACAGTAGGTGCTGGGCTCGTGGAGCCGTGTCCTCAGGGCTGGTGGCATCCATGGGGTAGATTTGCAAAGCAGGACTGCAGCAGCACCGCTCACCTGCAGCTGCTTCCCTTTGCCTTCCCCCCTGCCTACTCCTTGGCAGGGAAAAGCGGAATCCAGCGCCTTCCTGGCTGATGGCTGCTTCACCAGGAGGCCAAGCTGTGCTCTCTGCCGGTCCCCGTCCCCCTCATCCCTGCAGCAGTGCAATCTGCTCCGTACAGGGCGGTGCAGGCAGCAGGGATCGTCCTGGCAGGCTGTCAGCGAGGCCGCTATCACTCTTATCACTGCCTGCTTGATTATCCCTGACGCTGCGCCGAGGCTGACATCCTCCTAATGTAATATAGACACCACGATGATTACCATCATTGCGGGAACTATAAGCACCAGACGATGAAATTTAACAGCAGTAGGTGCAGCAGGGACGAGGGGTGAGATGGGAATCGTGCTGTCTGCTCTCTGCCTGTGGCCATGAGCAGGCTCCATCCTCCAGCAGGAACCCTGGGGTTTTGCACTCCTTGTCTTCCCGGTTACCCAGCCACAGGGCTTCTTGCTTGGCCTGGACCCTCTTATGGTGCTCTTGCTGGTCATTTATGTTACTGGCAATCCTTCTCTAGGCCCCGTCTTCCTCTGTGGTACCCAAGGTGCGGACAGGTCTGCTCAGGGGTTCCCCGTGTTCCTCTTCAGTGACACCCTGAGCCGTGGGGAAAAGGCAGGACCCCACCATAGGTGAGATGAGACTCAAAATGGGCCAGGCTGTGCCTTGTCGGGTGGAGACCAACCAGTCCTGAGGCTCCAGGAGCAGCACTAGCTGAGCGCCCGAGCGAGCGGTGCTCTGAGGGCAGGTACCCCGCTGCAGTGCCTGTTGTGCCAACTAATTTCCTTTGCAGGGACCGTATCTGGGTCACAGTACGAAGCTGATCAGAATGGGTCTGGCTTGCAGAATCCCCCTGAACAGGGGCCTTTCCTGTGCCACATAATAATGCCAAATGAGAAAAACCTTTTCTTTTCCTGGTGTGTAGCCTTCGTAGGGCATGACATGGCACAGTCCCATCTCTGGGGTGCAAGGGGTTATCTCAGCTCTGCAGAGCGTGGGGCTGTTGTGCCTGTAAAGGTGCGGGTTGGTCTTTGTTCTCACTCTCCTGGACCATCTTTGCCTTTAGGTGCCATGCTTTGGGAGCAGGGAGGCAGCCTGTTCCCTCGCTGCACATAGTACTTGGCTCTCTTGCAAACATGCCAGGTTTGCACTGTGATTAAACGCTGGTGTTTGGACTGCAGCTGTCCAAACCAGGTGTATTGCATTCATACGGGGGGGAAAAAAGTGATTTCTGGAAGATGCGTGTCACCCAGACCAGGTGCCTTTGCAGCAGGAGCCGGGGCTCCGCAGCCTCTTCTGGCAGGGCTGCAGGGCTTGACCAGAGCAAACCCCATCTGGGGTTTGAGCCGTGGGTATGGCTGTATCCTGGCACAGTGGGGCTGGGAGCTGCTGGGATTACTGGCTGCTATGTTTGGGTTCAGCTCTTTGGTGGTTGTTCGGTGGGGTGGAGGCAGGGAGATGATGCTGTGCAAGCAGAGCAGAGTGCTGCCCCTCCGATAGCTCGAGTCTGGGGAAGGACTGCCTCTTGGGGGATGTGAAATGGAGCTGAGTGGGAAGAGGGCAGGAGAAAGGGGTATGTTTTGCATGACGTGTACCTCACCATCTCAGCCCTCCTGTAAATGTCCCGTCTTGTCCTGGGCAAGGAGGCTGGAGACCAGCCCTGCTGCTGCGGTTTGTGATTTCTCTTCGTGTTTTGTCATCAGGTACCTCGACCCATGGGAAGGTGCTGGGTCCTTTTGTGGCAGCTCCTCGAGTAGTGATTTCTCCCCTCACGGGAGCACTTCTGCACCCTTTTCTGCTCCTTCTTGCCCAGTTTCATGGTGCTGGGCACACTCTTGGGGAACTGGGGAGTGGCAAATGCTTTCTCTGAACCCAGACAGTTCCTTGGATATACAGGCACAGAGAGGATTAGTAGCAGAGAGGAGCATCATTTGTTGTGCATTAGGAGCAAGGCAAGCAAGAACTTAAGAGAATGGATGTTCTGAGGCAATATCAGATCAGCCTCTTTGGTTATACAGGCGCTGCTGTGAATGTGTGTTGGCAATTGGTTGTGTTACCAGTTCTGCTTTTCAGCAAGGCTGCTTAGCACTTCTGTGCTGGTTGAGATCATCTTCTCAGCTCTTTGTAGTTTCACTGTGCTTAGAAGTTTTTGGGACAAATTTTTTCCTGTTGGAGGTTGTCTTGAGCGGTTTGATTTTTTTTTTTTCTTCCCCACCCCTCCCACCTGCCACCATTATTATTATTTTTACTTTTTTTAAAGTTTCAACTCTGTACTTTCTTTAGTTTTGCCTTTGTTAATATTTCCCCCTGCTCTTGCCACTTGCTCGTTCACTCTCAGCATCCTTGCTGGACTCTTCCCGCTGCCATGCCTGCATCCCCTGGCTGCTGCATCCAACTTCAGCCCTTCCCAGACTTTTCACTGAGGTTTGCAGTTCATCGCTTGGTCTTGATCCCCATCCCCTGAACACAACAGCTTCCTCCTCTGTGCTGCCTGAGGGTCGGTAACTCAGGGGCTCTGTGCAGCCCCTCTCCTCTCTGGTAACTTCAAGTTTGCTGACCACGTTGGCTAACACAGGGGCATTACTGCTTCTTCTGGCACGGCCGGAGCGTTGCAGGCTTGAGCTTCGCTCTCGTGTTCCTGCGTTGCCAGCCGCTCGCCCTGCCTGCCGGGGGGCACGTGCAGACTGGGAGGGAATGGGGTGTGTTCACAAAGGGATGGCAAACTAAAGCCCGAGAGCACACAGCCTGCGCCCCCTGTTCCCCGGTGGTGCTGCCGTGGCAGAGTGCGCCTACGTGGAATCGGGAGCAGCGGTTTCTTGACCCCGCGGTCACTGCTGTTACAAATTTCAAGCCCAGGTCCCAGAGCACCAGATCACAGGAGAATTTCAATGAGAATGGCTTTCTAATGTGGACAAAGCAAAGGGTTTTTGCCATCGCTGAGGAATGTTCGGGATGTCTTTGGCTAGAAAATTCGCCCTCTAATTCAGCTCAAAGAAAAACCCCGTATGGGAAATGTCACCTTAGATAACTAAAACCCAGCCAAGTTCTGAACAACCCAAAGCAAAATGATACAAAGGAGAGCACGAAGCTATCTTAATTGCCTGGAGCTCTACCATTCATCCCCCTGCCTGCCTGGTACGTTCTTGTGCTGGTATGGTCACTGTTAATTCATGCTGGATTGTTCTAATTAACGCCGATGAACTGTTCAGCCAAGAAGAGTGCGGAGCCGCAGCGAGGGCTGGGCAAACGTCTCCTGGTTTCTTTTCCCGTTTCTCCTCCCTGACTCACAGGCACCATTTCTGTCCATAACCAAGAGGAGCCAATTTTCTGTTTCATAATAGGAAAATAGTAATGTCAGGACGCCCTCCTTACCCAAAGCTTTCTCCTTGAAGATTGCTCCTCTTTTGCTTTCCTAATTGCTGATGCTCAGCTGGAGGTAGCGTGCGCCTCCCAAACACATTATTTTGTTATGCTGTTACTCACCAAAGGGAAAAGAGGGCATGAGAGGATATTGCTTTGTGTCGAGCTTTCCTCACTTTAACCCCTTCTGTGCTGACGTGGGGCGGTTTTGTCCTGCGCGGGATGTTTTGCTCTTGGCGATGCGTGCTTCAGGGGTGTGATGGAGCCGGGGCGTGAAGAACACCTAGAAATCATTTCTGCTGGAGCCTGAGGATGCCTCTAAAATGGGTTCTCTTACTAAAGCATCCCCTTCGGAGTCACTGCGCTCACATGACAATCACCTATAAGACAGGAGTTGATGAATTGGTGTGAAGTATGGGTGGTTTAGGCACCAAATTATTTGGGTGAAGCCCTTGGAATCAGGTTGGCTGAAACTGTAATGCTTGGAGTTACCCTTCTTTGAAGACTGGCAGGTCTGGAGCCTGTGAGAGCAGAGCCTTGGCAAGGGCTGGAGCCACGCTCTACGTGTTTCTTAGGGACTGAGGAGTCGGACAAGGATTGCAGATGTTGGGTTGCTGCGTCTCTGCTCTTGGGAAAATGTATAGAAATGCTATTTTCTCCAGAAACTTCAGAAATGAGCAGGTTTGAGCTTTTTGTGTGCCACCCCACTGATAAGAGGTGGGGAGTGGGTTAATATCCTGGTAGCCTGGGCAGGTTACCTGAATCCTTGGGGTGGGGGGGTGGGTTGGGGGAAAAAAACTGGTTGCCTGGAGCAGAGCTTGAATAGAATATGTGGACACAAGGCTGCAGGAGAGGCATACTGTTGGGAATTTCTCAGTGCTGCGAAGGAAGGGATGAGTTTGAGCAGAGCAGGGACCCCAGCAAGTGCTGCAGAAAGCAAAGGTGAAGTCTGAAGATTAACCCCATAGGTCTGGAAGGACCATGTGAAGCCAAAGGAGCAGCCTTTTGCTTAGGTCTCCAAGCGTAGTCCTGTGGCTTCAACCTCTGAAACCGCCTCATTTTACCATGAAAGGAAAGGAGAGGCTGGGGAGGGGTTCTCTGCTCAGGCTCTTGAATTCATCGCCAGCTGCTCTCCAGCAAGTGGAGTTACTTCCTGCCCCAGCTCCTTAACATCTGGAAAAGAAAAAGGGTGGAGTAAGCTTCGGAACGTGTCAGGATGACATCCTGCTCTTGAGCTGTGGGATGTGCTGCTGCTCGGATCCTGGGCACCTGCCTGCCCAGGAATTTTGCGGGCTCCACCGAAAGACAGCTGTGGTGGTGTGATGCTGGTGGGTGCCTCTAGCCAAACCTCCCCATAGTCCTGCCTTCCTGCTGCCGGCACGGTGAAATGGGGGGTGTTCCGAGGTACGTGTTTGTCTTGTGGGAGCTGGTCGTGTTTGGGTCCTGCTCCGAGACCCGGGGCAGAGACAGGCAGATGTGGGGTGAGAAGTGGATTCTGCACCACCTGCTCTCTTTCCTTGTCACAGTGGTCAGGTCTTGCACAAACCGGCGGTTACAGGCAGTGTTTCACCTCTAACGAAGCTCCAGCAAAGATGGGGTTTTGTCCCGTGGGAAGCAATGATTCAGCTCCCAAGGATCATGCAAGCACGGGTAGGTGTCAGACATGCTTAGCACGGAAATTGCAGTAAAGCATGGAGTCGGCTACCTCCTTGGGGAGGTCCAGCTCTCCTTAGAGGGTTTTCTGCTGCTGGATGTCTTCATGTCTGGAATTGCAGGTATTTGCAAGTAGCCCAGGGATTCAGAGAGAAGCAGAATCCTGTTTGCTGAGTGGTTTTCTTTCTGTACCTTACTTAAGAAAAGATGAGGCGTGAGGATATATTTTCTCCTGATCTCAGATGACTGTAAGAAGCCTTCCTCTCTCACCCTGCACCAAAATTTGCAGGCAGGCCAAGTTAACGAGTCAGAGAATGATCTGAGGAGGCGATTGAGTGTTTGGTGGTTGTGGAGTCTTGTGCTGGGACTGCCCCTTCTCGCTGGGGCAGTGCAGATGCCGACGGCACTTCCCTTGGGGCTGGACTGTGCTCTGCAGGGGGGTGTGTGGTGGGGCTTGGAAGGGCAAGCCCGTGGGTCACAGCTGCACACTTTGGGTGCTGACAGTCAAATCCAGGTAATTGCCTTCAGGATAACCCCAGTATAGATCTGTGCCTCTCCTCCCCACAGCCCGGCCGAGTGCTGGACTGGTGGTAGAGATGCAGATTTCCTGAGGGTGCCACTTTACTACGGCTTGCTTAGAGATGAGGTTTTATCCTACTTCATAGGATCCCCTTGCTCCCATTCCTGGTACCCACTGCCAGGCTCCGCACCTAAAGAACCCTGCAGGCAGGGCGCAGGTGGGCGGTTGGTCTGGCGTTTGCAAAACCCAGCAAGTGGCCTTGGGGAGGGGGCATGGGAACAGTCAGTGGGCTTTATGGGGGGTGTTTGGGTGAGGGAGGGCACAGGAGGAAGCGTGGTGGCTCTGCCTGTGCTGCTGGTTTGGCTCCTCAGTGGGGATGCCAGTAGCCTGCGGGCAGCTATAAAGCCAATGGTGTGGGCAGCAGGTCAAATGTTTTGGGGTGTTTTTTTTTCCTTTTTTTGATTGCAAAGCCTTTCCCTTGTTTCTCTCATTTCCAAAACCTACATTGTTACTTAATCCACGTTGCTAAAGTTCTTCTGTGTTAGAGGATCAGCTTTTCCATGGGAAGACTGCTGTACTTCTCTCTTATGTTGACTGTCTTTCTCTTGTTTCCCACCTTAGATCTACAACGAGAATAGAAACCTGTTTGAAGTCAAGGAGAATGTGCCCAGGAAATTGGTGGAGAAGGTTGCAGGGGACATCGAGAGCCTCTTGGCCAAGAAAGTCCGTGCGTTAAAGGTAAGGTGATGGGCCTGCGTGACGATCCTTTGATGGATACGTTCGCTTTAAAGAAGAGGGTTGGCGCTGGCCTGGCCTTATGATCTTGGCTTCAAAGTAATTTCTGTGGTTGTGTGGCCTTTTCTGGGAACTGCATCCTGCAGTTGCACAGATTCATGTGGAGTATGTCTGGGCTGCGAGGTGAGGATATATCACGTGAGGATTTACCCTATGTATCTTGATTTTTTTTAATCTTCTCCCACTGTCATGTTAACTCCTGGGAGTGATGCCGCAAGAATACAAGGAACAGCAAAAGCCTGGCAGACATTTCAACCCAGTCATTTAACTGGGGGTGTGGTGAGCAGGAGCACAGATACTGCAGTGTCCCTGTGATAGCTCGTGGAGGTGTTTCACACGAGGAGGTTGGTTTTCCCTGTGTAGGAGAGGATGCACAGAAATGTTTGTACCGGTGCCTGGCACTTGAATCCTGTGATCGACTGCGTGTGAGCTGCCCTCGTGGGTGCCTGCGAACGCTCCCATTCTATTGTCCTATTTTGTAGCACTTCTTTTAAAATGAATTCATTTGATGTGTAGCGGAGCAAGGTAACCAGCTCGTGGTGCTGGCCTGGTAAAACCCAGCGGTGGCTGTAATGAGGCGGCAGCGGGGCCGTGCTCTGCTACAACGTTCTCTGCTGCCGGGGCAGAGACCAGTGATTGCCTTCCTGGAGAGATGGAGATACCCTTTTCTGCTGCAGAGGGATATGGGAGCATGGTAGAGCTTTAATCCTGTACGTACACTACAGCTGTGCTCAAATACCTGATGGGAGTGAGCAGCATGAAGTTGTGCAATGGATATCTGGCAGTATGGCCAGCTAGATACGGCTTGCAGCTAGATTAACTGGAAGGGCTTCTCTGGAGCGACAAACAAGAGGCAGACTTGGAGCAGGTAGCATAGTTATTGTGTCCACACAGGGACTGTAGCCAAAAAGACTTGGTCACCCTTCAACCTGACAGGCAGGAATGGGAGTATAGGAAAAAGTGCTAGGGAGAGGGAAGGGGTTTTGCAATAACTGAGGTGTAACTAAGGCAGTGAGAGTTTGGACGTGACCCGTTTCCATGGCTGGGTAAGAAGTAGCTCAAAGAAGGTATGCAGACACCCATGTGGGCCAGGGGAGCCTCAAGACCTGATGGGATCTGAGCCAAGGGTGGTCAAAAGCTGGCTTGAGTGGATGGATGGTATGGGGTTTTCTGCACTGAGTGAGAGGGTAATTGTATGGATGTGGGTGAAGATTGTTGTGTTTTCAGTTCTTGGCCTTGGGAGGTAATGATCAGTTCTACCTGGGACTCAGACCGTGTTTTAGCTTGAATGGAAGGAGCTGCAGTGGGACTGGATAGGTGGGCATTGTCAGCACTGCATCTGGGTTTGTGGAAGTGAAGAGCTGGGAGACCAGTTCTGTTCTAAACATGAGCTTGCATCCCGGTGTTCGTGTAGTTTGTGTGCATGCTTGAGCACATATCGTCTATTAAACATTCCAGAGAGGTGCGCCGGCTGCAGATGCTGGAGGAAGGCACGGCTGACAAAAGTCAGTTGCAGACTTGATGCCACCCGGGCAGCCTGTGGCTCCTGCAGGGTGGGCAGGGTAGTAACACAGAGTTACACGGCAGGACTGTGCTGGCTGGTTTCCACTGGAATTGGAATTACACTGGAATTTCAGCTGATCGGTCGCTCTGTTTTTCCTTACCCTTTGCTCTGACTCACACGGACTTGCAGAGAGTGTGTGCGTCTCCTGGTGCTAGGCCAAGGGTAGGACTGTGCCTGCGGTACAAAGAGCCTTGTTTGTTTTCCCATTTGACTCCCTTTCTGTTGGGTTTTTGGGCAGGACTGGTTGGTGTGTTGTTAGGGACTCGCCTGATGCTGGACCTGACACAGAGGAGTGACTGGCAGCACTGGTTTGGTAACGAGCAGTTGGTGCTGTTTAATTTAGCGGAAGCAATGATCCGTTGACCTGAATTAGTCCTCTCAAGAGGACTCCTTTGGAGCAGAGTCACTGCATGGAGCAGTCTCTTATACAAAGCTTGCATGTGAATTCTTGGCGCCTTGGATTGGTGGTACTGACAACAGCATCTGGAAATGGGTAAGTTGATGAGAGGAGAAGTTGGACCTTCAGAATTTCCTCCACTTTGTGCTAAGCTCCTTTGAAGCAGTGGGGCTCCCACAGCTTCTGCTACTCTCCAGTCTGTGTTTTCTTCTGTCTCAACTCTCTCCTTAGTTGAATCATCTCTCCTGGAGTAATTTCCTCCCCTTCTTTCATGACTCACGAGAGTAATGATGACTTCTTGAAATACATTTTTCAGCATCTGAGTCAGGTGGGACTCCATGTATCAGCAAGGGAAGGTGAGGAGGGAGAAATGGAGCCTCTCCTTGAAGTATGAATTGCCACATCACTCGTGTACTCCCTCTACTAGAAAGGTGCCTCCCTGTCTCCTTTACTGCAGGAGGGACAAGGGACACTGCCTGCGCTTCGGTGGGACTTTGTAGCAAGGTGCTAACCAGCCTTTTGGGCATGGACAATGGGATCATGGTTCAAGAGCATCATTCTGATTAGGTGGTGATTCAGCCCAGCCATCAAAGAGCCTGTTTTCCTCTGTTTCTAAGTGAAAATATTAATGTGTCTTTATTAATGTTAAACGGTGTGCAGAGCACTTATCAATAATACATAGTGTCTTACCTCATGTGTTGAATTTCTAAGCAGCAGAAATCAAGCCCAAGGAAACCGAACGTGGCTGCCTGGCCCTGACAGCCGTGGTGCAGTGCTGTGCCATGGGTCTGACTCTGGCAGGACACTCTGATTTCACACATGCTTTTTGGAGGAGTGCAGGAGCCAGGGGTGTGTGGCAAAGAGGGTAATTGCTTCCTACAATAACAGTCATCTACAAGGGGCTGGTTGTTTGGAGGCTGTTCCTCCCTTTTTGTTCCAGACTGTCATATCTGATGACATCTCATCATGGGACAGAAAAATTCCCAGGCAGATCTGTTTGCAATGCCCACCTGTTCCAGCTGGTACTGGAGAAGAGCATCTACCGCTGGGTCCTGGGAGACTTGTAGCCCGTGTCCCACACAGCGGCCTCTGTTTGACATGGATTTGCATCAGCACTAACTGCCCTTTTCCCCAGCACCGTCCAGCGTCCTTTCTGCACGATGAGTTCATTGCTTCAAGCCTGCCCTCACAGACCTCTTTGGGCTGTGTAGTTCCAGCTGCCTTTTATTCCCAAGCTGTAGCAAGAGGAGAGGTAGAAGAGATGGTCGTGGATACCTGAAGTACAGCTACTCTCCTTTGAAATGGAAGTAAAAGATAGTGCTAAGGTGGAGGAACTCTTGAAGGAGATGACATTGTACTTGTGTGGTGTATTGCGTGTGGGGAAGTTCCAGGGGTTTCACTACAGGTGAGGTGTAAGAAAACAGTAGGTGTATTCCTGATGGGTAGAAGTTTAAGGGTCCACGCTCATGAGCTTGCCCTTGTTAGGGGCAAGAAGGACATCTCCCTTCACGTGTGGAAAGCATTGAGGCGGCAGGTTGCCAAATGTCTAAACTCCTGGTTGTGTTTTCTTTTGTGCTGTGTCGCAGCTGGTTTGTGGCTTGACATCACCTGAGACTAGGATTCAACAGTATGGTGGTTTGCCAAATAGATTCTTTGCCACTCTTCTGTTTTTTAACTTAAATCTCCTATCTCTTCTTTGATCCCTCGGTGTGTTCAGACCCCCTCCCGATCCCTTTACCAGCAAAGGTAAAAGGCACTGGAAAGAGCTTCCCTTGCCATCAAATCCAGACCTTTGCCTTCTCCAAGTGCCCAGGACACAAGAGCATCTCTTCCCTTCCCTGTGCTGTTTGCCATTTCCCGCTTCGTGCTCTGCAGTCCTGGGCCGCTCCTTGCCATGCCACATCCCTGGATGCCCCAGCCCTGTCTGCGCTTCCTGGCCACCGGGGAGATCTGGGCACCCAGCCCCACTTCCTCACCTGTGCTGGCAACGCCAAGCAGCGTGGGTCAAAGCGAGAGGGCGGTGGGAGGCTGCAAAGGTGAGGTGAGGCTTCAGAAAGCGTTGGTACAAGCAGCTGAGGGCTGGCCACATCATGTCTGCTGTGCCAGCCCCTTGCTACAGGAAATTCTACTGCCACAGAAGCATCTCTGTGCTGAGAAGGTGGTGAGGGAGCGAGAGGATGTCATTGCTTGTGGTGCAGGATCTAGGAGGGTGCTCGCCCCTCTCCTTCAGGTCTACAGACACCCCAGATCTGTTTCTTTAGTGATACTAGGTGAAGTGCATGAGCGACGTCTGAGCCCATCCTTTCCCCAAGCTCCATAGACTGGGGGAGAGGGGGAGTTGTGATTTGATGGCGGAGGAGGCTGAGAGATGGAAATTTTACATCCTAGGGTTTGTTTCAGGCTTGTTTTTACTTTTTATACAGTTCTTGCGAAGGCTGCTTTTGAATGCTTCATCCTTCACATATTTAACCACAGACAATTTGCTTTGCCTCCTGCGAGCAGCACATCCCACAGTTTCCTGAGTGGGTTATGCCCTGAAGTGAGCTATTTATATACCATGACCGGCCTAGAGACTGCCGTCTGCGCTGGTGGTCTTCCCCCATCCTAAGATGAGACCTCCCTATCCATAAAACACGGTACGAGTGTCTGTGCACTCTGGCGTTGTCCCCAGGGGATGCTGGTGGCATGGTTGGGCCAGTATTTTTTTCCAAAGAGCTCTTTTAGTTTTGCATATTGTACATCACTGGCAAAACCTTCTGACTTAAGGTGAAGTTTGTTGCATTTCTCCTGGACCTCAGCTGTGTGCAGGAAGTGCCGAGCACGATGAGTTGAGCAGAAGTGCAGCAAAGTGGCATTTCGTGTCCCAGAGAATTGATAATATGTGTGTATTTTGTATACATATGTACGTGTCTGTGTATTTTACACAGAGGTGCGTATATGTAGTAGGTTCGGTGCACCCTGCGTGACTCTGGTGATGAGAAATCTCACGGCACTTGCCAGGAGTTAAGAGAAATGTTTCTGGGGTTTGGGGTTTTTTCTGTTGTTGTGGAATTTAACTGCATATTTTTGTTGCTACGTATTTAGCTCCGGTGTGGGCTGAGCATTTGGGGGAAAGGAGAGGTTTGGTAGGAGGGTTCAAGGTTCCTGTTCCTTCACCTCTGGTGTAGGAGCTCACAATACATTTCACTGAAGACTTTCGGATTTTCCTGTAACGAGTACAAAAACCTACAGTTGGCATTAGATGTTTTCTTTTGGCAGAAAAATGAAGACAAAGGACCAGACTCTGGAGATTTTCTGGTTTCAAGGCATACTGCAGGGACATCTGACTGGGCTTGTGGCTACACAGCCTGGATGAGCATGGCTCTAGGAGTTTGGGGGGTTCCTTTGCCTCGCGTCCTGAGGGAAGGTGACTGGAAGAGCTGGGATCTGGTGTATGGTGAAGATGGCTCATCTGGAGATGAGTAAGGCTTGGGTTTTCTTACTGCCTTAAGCAAATTTTCTCAGTTTTGTTTCTGGTTTCCACTCCTCGCCCTCAGTTTTGGGTTTTCCCACTTACTGGAGTTTTTTTCCTTGCATACTCCTTCTGGTGTGACGGTGCATTTAGTAGTTGGCTGTGCTTTAGGATCTTCTGATGGAGGGCGAGGGGGGAGTTTGGTGCATTACCACAAAATACTTACCACGCCGGCTTCTTGGGGGGCGAGAGCTGGTCAGCGGGGGGCATCGCAGGAGGTGGGAGCTCAGGCCGGTCATGCTTTTAGTCCCGGTTGAATGCTCAGTGCATTACTGTTCAGCTGGGACAAGTTCCAAGCTCCATTTACGTCTGGCACAAGCATATATCAAGAGTGCAGAGGGGATTTAATTGGACAGGTTTATCCCTTTAACAATTCTGATAGCCCTGAGATTTCCCTTGCAGGTATGTGGTGAACGGAGTCTTTATCAGCTCTTCTGCTCCCTGATAGGGACAATAAAAGGTTTCACTTGTCTAAAGAGCTGCAAAATACTGGCATGCAGCAAAGCATCTCTCAGCCCAGTTCAGAGCATCTCCCTGCTCCCTCCTCTCTTGGCGGCAGAGGCGCTGACCTCTGTCACGGTGTGGGCTGGTAGGAAATCGGCAGCGCAGGCACGGCGGCTGGCTCTTCGCTCCTGCGCTGTTGGGGTGGTGTTGTTCTCTGGTCTTGGTGGTATGTGGCCTTCAGGGCGGGCAGCTGAGGGGGTCAGTGTTCAGCTGGAGCAGCCCTGGGGTCGTGCTGGGTTTCTCCTGCGCAGTGCCAGCTCCATGGCCGTCTCGCTGCCTGGCCAAGCTCTTGGAAGCAGGCTCTTCCAGGTGCCTGTTGGCCCCGTCATGGGTGTGTTTAACTGGAGGGGTCCCGGGAGCAGGTGGGGACACCCTCCTGCGGTGCAGTGAGGCCTCAGGCTGGGTGGCAGCGTGTGGCGCTGGGCATGTGGCCCTGCAGGGTTTTTCATCCGCAGTGTGATAAGTCCCCAGATTGTACTGAGGGGGATGTTGGGCACGCCAGGCGATCACCAGTGGGCATGCCCTGGCCTGCTGGGTCCCCACCCAGCGTCCAAGCTAAGGGACACGTTCCCTGTCCCGCCTGGGCAGCAAAGTGGGGGAGGCAAGAGAGGATAAACATCGTTCAGGTGAGCTCAGATGCAGCCTGTGCTCTTGGGGGGATGCGGAGCTCCGTTGCCCTGTGCGCATCCGCCCGTTCCAGCCCCGCGGCCACGGGCAGGAGCTCTTGCCTTCACGGAGGAAGGACTGCAGCCAACATCAGCCTTGCGTGTGTTGAAGTTCAAAACATTTAAAGGTATGATCTCCGTGCTTTGTTAATTCATAGCAACAAATCCATCCTGCTTCTTTGCTAATTGCTGGTCGGTGGCTTTTGTTTTTAATTCTATTTTTAATTTTCTCCTAATCAAATCCTGGCTGCCTGTCCCCGTGTATGTATGCATTTATTTATTTGTTTGTTCATTTGTGCATGTGTCTTCTCCAGCCTCACGATTGTTCTTGCACTGGACCTGCTCCAGTAATCCAATTTGAATCCAATCTCCCAGGTCTGGAATTCTAATTTACAGATTGCAGAGGGGAGCTGAACATTGCTCGCACACCAGGATGGGGTTTTATTGTCTAATCTAATCAGGGACAATCAGATGTTTGTAACAAGTCTATCAAAACTGTATTGGGCCAGTTTGCCAAGCAATGTAACCCGCTTTCTTAATAGTGCTAACACGATTTAGGGCTCCCTGCACTTTCATGCAGATTATGTCGAACGTTTCTCTTTCTTCTCCCACGAACGCCTGGCAGCAGTCCAGCCCGATGGGCTTTACAACTTTGTAAGCTGCTGGGCACGCTCCGCGGCTGCGGAGGTTTACGTGGGCGCAAGGGCTCCTGCTGCTGCCTCCCCCAGTCCTTCCGCAGGCTGGAGGGTTCCTGGGATGACCCCCTTTGGGGACACCCCTGCAAGGTACGGACTCGGTATCACAAATGCAGCTGGAGTCACGGATGGGGGAGCGAAAAGCAGTGGTCCAGAGCTGTTAAAATATTCAGCGAGCCTCCACAACAGGTCTCCGTCCCTGTGTGCGTGCCGTCAGCCTTCAGGCACCATGGGCTTGTCTGGCTGCTGGCAAAGAGCGACTGATGGAACCTTTGTGCTCTCTTGTCCTTGGCAGATTAGGGTTGTTGTTTCTGGGTATTTGCTTGAAGAAGTTTGGATGGTTGTAGTTCAGAGAAGAGACCTCTTTGGGGGTTTTTGGGATGCCCTTCCAGGGCCTGGAGCAAAAGAAAAGGCACAACCACTCCTGCAAACAAGCTGGTGTCTCTGTACAGCTCTACAACCCAGAGTGGAGTTTTTGGACTTTTCCTGTGTAAATAAATAGTTCTCTGACATTCCCCTTCCCGAAAACTGCAATACCTCTTGGGGCCCTTACCCTAGTTCTCACACTCCAGGTCTGTACCACTTAGCTTGTACCTGATGCCTTTGCGCAGGGATTTATTTTAGGCTCGTGGATTCCTCCCTGCCCCAAAGCATCTTCCCTTTGGCAGGCACTATATGCCGAGGCAGGCACGTCGAGGGGAGCTGCAGCGTGCTGCGGACCCAGCGTTACTCCAGGGCTGAGATTCATGGTCATGGGGCAGCGCTGGGGGCTTTAGCTGGGCTTTTAGCCTGAGCAAAGCTTGCCCTCACGCCCGCTCTCTGCGCGCTGCCCGCCTGGTCTGCACGCACAGGGAGGAAGACTGTGAACTCCCTGTAATGGGAACTAACCTTTCTTTGAGGGTTTAATTGCTGTGCGTGCCTTGTCTTTCTGCACTCTGCACCCTACGGTGTGAGGAACCCAGAGACCTCTCAGAGTCTCCGTGAAGAGAAGGATGAAATAGTCCTTAAAGGGTGTTTTACTTCCCTTCCTAGAGCTGTGATGTGTATTTGACAGCAGTTTGCATGTTGTTTTTCAGTTTTTCCTGGTTTCTCCAGCGTAGGAGCAGTGCTCTTAGAGGTGGAGGTAACTAAAGCCATTAGTGTTGTCAAGGGATTTGCAGCAGTTGTAGCTCTTAGCTGTCTCAAAGCTCAGATCCATGAGCTTGGTCCTTACCCTCTCGAGCTCCGGAGGCCTGGTGGGGCTGCCTTAGTCTGTGCACTGAAGGGTTGCGTTTGGCTGAAAGGATAAAAGAAGATGAGTAAGACTTACTTATCTGTCTATATAGGCAGATACAGACATAAATATGCGAGTGTTGCAATAGAGGAGGGGGTCTCTGAGGGAATTGGTGCTAGGGAAGAGAATTGCCATTTAATTCTTCATAAAACAACCTTTAAACGTGGCTGGGAAGAAATGTTCGCAACGATAGCAAAATAAAAGAAACCATGTCACTGAAAAACGGATTTATTTGAATTTCCTTGGTTAGTTTTGGCATGAGAAAATGCATTTCCATGGCAGTTTGGTAGCTCGAGTTGTTTCTGCACCCTATCCTATGGCTTTGTAATCTGTGCGTGGGGGGAGAGGGTGAGGGGAGGATCTTTATTTCCCTGGGGTTGCCTGTAGTTTTGTAGGGAGTGTGTACCTCTGCGCTCATGGATCTGCTCGGAGTCCCTGGGAGTTTGGCCCTGCTCTCTGTGCTGCTGTACATCCTTGAAGAGCCCTCTGAAGCCTGAGATCATGGGCAGAAAAGGCTCCCACCAATTTACTCTCATTTCATGTTTTTCCCCCTCAATCTTTGAAATGCATCATCTGGGATGGAAGGCTCTTGGATTGAATGGGAATAATTGACCTGGGAAGAAAAACTGTTTCATTTTGAATTCGATTGAGATAGAATGAGTTGTTTGGGGTTCTTTTTAAAGGTTTTATCCCCCAAGTTGAACTAAAAATCAATTATTTGTATGGCTCTGTTTATAGGTAAGTAGCAAAGTTAAAGAGTAATGATTGAGAGGGTGGATGCTTGGTCCTGCAGGTTAATGGGCTTTCATGAAGCTTTTTTGACTCAAAAGCTCTCTTCAAATCCCCCCTTCTTCTCCCAGACAAAGTGGGTTTGGCAGGTCTCATTTCTGCAGCCCACGAAACGCAGGTCAGCTTTGGCACCGTTCACCTCGGTAGGTCTGCGCGAGCATCCTGTGACTGGGGCAGCAGGGGTAGCCGCAGGTGAAGAGCAGGAGGCTGGCGGGAAGATGGCTCGCATAGTAAGCGTTTCGCTTGGCTCTGGGCAAGTGCTGCTGTACATGAGCTGGCACGCAGCATGCCGTGTCTCATAGGACGGTGTCTAGCGAGGACCGTGCTCTCTGTTCCACGTAGCTTCGCTCTGCATCCGCTGCAGCGTTACCGGCATGAGCCTGAAACCATCAGCATCCAGCCCTACCCCATAGCAAGGAGCTATTATATATTCCCAGAGCAGCTGATGTCCATTAAATGTTTGAGTGACACTACAACAATGTGTAAAATATCTGTGATAAGGATCTAGCAAATCTTAATAAAAAAAAAAAGGCGACAAGAATGTAAATTGCACATACGATTGTGATAAAGAGCCCGAGATAACATTGAAGAGATTGTGTCAACTTAATGCAAGTTTAGTGCCAAAGCCTGTGAGCTGCTTGTTAAGGAGGAGGTGTTGGAGCCCGTGGTATTGCAGCAGACGGTGCTCGAATCATCCTGGTCCTCTGGACTGGCCATCCCTGCAGCCAGCATCCCTCATGGAAGCTGTCTGCTTGCGGGGGATTAACAAAAACCTTTCCTGCTGCTATAATAGAAATAACATTGCTTGGCCAAATAAAGTGCCCCTCTGCCTGCTGGCTTTTAGGTCCCTCAAAATGCAATTAAAAAGCAGCTTAATACAGCTACGCGATGAGAAATCCGTCAGCGTTCGCAGGCACAACCTGCGGTGAAAGCGAGATGAAACAGATGTGAGCAAAAATATTAAGAGGGTATGCCCGCCCGCCTGTTTGCGGAGCAGCTGGCTGAACTGGGACGTGCGGGGCTGGAACTGGGTTAGCTGGGGGAGCTGGCAGTGGGAGCAGTTCCAGGGGCTGTGGCAGCCCCTGCAAGGGCATGGGAGCGCATCCATAAGCCAGCCTGGGCTCTGGGTCTCTGCTTTCCATCCTTGCCTTCTGCTGCTCCTCGGCTGGTTCGGACATGCCGTGTCTCCGAAAGTGCGTGGCTGTAAAGGCTGTTGGAAGTACCTTACGGGTGGGATGGATTTGGCAGCTCCAGCTTCCTCCATGCGGTGCGGGGCTGCCGGCCGTAGGTTGGTATTTGTGCCTGCCAAGGTGTCTTCCCGAAACTGCAAACATCATAATGGGAATTTAAGCTAATTTTAAATGGTGATTTTTTTGTTTGTTTGTTTTGTTGGGTTTTTTTTCCAGGCCTGAAAATTAACAAAATTCCTTTAAGTAAACTGGGAAATTCTTAGCAAGCGGGGGATTATGAAGGTTGGGGCTGAACCACCCTTCCAGACAGGGCTGCTGCTCCCAGGAGTGCCGGCGGTGCCGCCTGTGGCCGCTCACCTCCAAAATGAACGGTCGCCTTTGGCCGTCCTGCGTTTGCCTTCTGCGCACCGCTGCTTGGAAGAGGCGTGAGCTGGAATCCCACCTCCGCTCTACGCAAAGAGCTGCTGTAGCAACAGCAACTTTGCTGGAGTTGTGCTGGGAGCAGTGTTTTGTGTGGCACGCCAGTAGATGGCACAGCTTTTATATCGGCTTGTTATGTAGGGAGAAGATGCCGGGCTGTGCCGTTCCCGTTGCTGATCGTAGCATGCCTCTCTCGCCGTGAAGATGTCTCTGCTGACGTGCCTGGAATTGGGGGAGTCAGATAAGATTCTTAAGATGTTGAACTTTGCAGCACTGGGGGGCAGCGGGAAGCCCGGTGGGGAAAAGGAGGCAAGCAGCGTGCTCTTGGATGAGCATGGAAGCGGATATGCCAACTTCAAGGTGCTGGTAGTTTGGCTTCCCATGCACATCCCAGCGAGTGATGAATTCCCTTAGGATAGATATATTTGACAGCTTCAGCTTTACGCATGGGGAAACTGAGGCCTGGAGAGATCGTACTTTGTCTTTGATACTCCCAGGAACAAGAGCTGAGCTTCCTAATTAAATTCTGGGAGTTTAGCTACAAGGTGTCCTTCATGCGTGGTTACTGCAGTGACATCTCCCTGGAGCTCAGAGCTTCCCTCTGCTTTGCTTGGGTTTGGCGCTGTTGTCCCCTGACCAGTTGGGGATTCCAGTGCGAACGTTCTTAGCAGCGGATGTGAAATGCACCCTTCTGAAGGAGCTCGGCCTTCCGTCTCCTCCCTGCCTGGTGCCGGCCAGCTGGTTTGCACCTCCCCTCAGTCAAAGCAGCACCCTGGGCCACCCAGGCTTGGCACGTGGAGCTTTGCTGAGCGGAGGCCACTGGAGCTGGGAGGGTTGCTCAAGTCCAACAAGACAGGCGTGGAACAGCGAGGGAGGATGCTTGTCCCTCCACAGCCCTGTCCTGGGAGATGTGCAGCGACCCCAGTGTTAGAAGCCATCTTTCTTCCTACCTTCTGCTTGCTGAGGAGCCTCTTTTCACAGCTGAAATTGATTCTTGCAAGTGGATGGAAAGGATATATCCCAAATCTTGAGGGCCTGGCGTGCGTGTGGAATATTAAATGGAGTGTATGTATGTGCTGCTGTAAATAGAGTTGTCACTCCAAAAGAAATGGGGTTTCTAGTGCTTGTCAGATCACTTTAAAACCATTTTTATTACTAGATTACATTCTAAGATAAAGTTTATTGTAGAAAAAAAAGAGGGAAGGTGTAGGATTTGACTGCAGATTTGGAAGCACACTTAAAAATTATGAAGAGTCTTTGAGCCTCAGCTGAGGGCAGGCTGCCTGCTTCAGTGCTTTCCTCTGGGGCGTCTCCTGCCCAGCTGAGTTGAAGGATGATTTCCTGATTTCGGTGCAAACTCCCCCCTAGCACTTAACCTTTTACACCCAAGCAATGACAGGCCATGTGGACATTGGCACGGGAGCTCCAGCTCACGAGTCTGTGTGCTGCGGATGGGGCAGAAACCCTTCTAGGGCACCTCTCCCAAGTGGGAGTCCTGGGGAACACTCCATTCCCCGGGTCTGGCTTTAAAACAGCTGCCCTAAGGATTCTGTGTCAAAGTGAGGATCAATCCTGGCAGATGTTGACTTCCTTCTTTCCCTTCCTCTCCCCTCTGAGCACTGCTCCTTAAAATGTTGCTCTAGTTATATCCTTTGTCTGTGCTCTTACTTTTAGTGCTAAGCCTGCAAGCAAAGGAAAACACTGGGTAGCTGCCAACTCTTTTCTTAGCTCTTCCTTTCAGATGCCAGTGGCATCCCTTTTTCTAACCCAGCCCCTTCCATATCTTCCTCATAGTTTTTCCTAGTGATATTTGTCTGCCGTTGATATGTATCAGTGAGAGAGTTGTTCTCCGTGGATGCAGCATGCCAGGGGAAACAGCGGTCTCCTCCTCCCACCAGACTCGAACTTCAGAGTTGTGTTTTTCACATCTACCTGCTCCACGTGCCATCCTAGTTTAGATGACCGCGGAGCACGTCACGGAGCAGATGCTGGGAGAAGCAGTTGCTTTGCAAGCGCCGTCGGAGCGCTGCAGCCCCCCGCGCTGCGCCAAGCAGAGCGAGCGTGGTACCGGGATGCAACAGGAGAGTGATGTGCGACTGGGGAGGGATGGTCGGATGCAGCAAACCTGCTTCTGAACCGTCTTGTGGGTTTGGTCAGAACTCGGCTGTTTTGAATGCTGTACAGCTATTTGAAAGTCACTCAGAATCTGGAGTGGTGAGAAGCAAGTTGGCTAGATTTAACCCTTACACTTGTGCAGAGCCATGCTTACCATAGCCTCTGGCCTTTAAAGAACCAGGTTGATTTTGCAGGTAGTCTTCACTGCCTTGATATTAGTGTTTTTCTGTCTCTCCCACCTCCAGGCCCTACTCAAACCCAGAACTTCCGCAAGGTCCCATTCTGAGTAGCTGCTTTGCTGCCTCTGTGCTGAGCATCCCAAAAACCTGAGCCATAATAACATCCTTGCTAATTATATCACTGCAGATTTATTTCATGGTAATATTATTGCTGGCCTCAGGCATCACCACTATCATTGGAAAACATCGAATGATCACAGCTCCTTAGCTGCCTCCATTAAACCTGAGAGAAGCGTCTGGGCCTGTTTATAAGTTTGTCTTTTGATGAGAGTCAAGGATTGATGAGCTGGTGGATGCGAGGTTTGCAGAACGTGCCCCGGAGGGAAGCATGCCTCGTCACGGCAGCCATAAGGTGCAGATGGCAGGATCGCTAGCTGAATGCATACGCAGCCTGGGAAGCAGGGAGCAAGGCGAGAGCGTCACCTTTATCTCCTCAGGGCAGACCTTGCCCCCTGCCTCACTGCAGCATCCAGCACTGGGGGCTGCACAGCACTCCATGTGGGACGGCTGCGCTCTGGACCAGCGGTGCTGTGGCTTGGTTGGAGCTGCTCCCAGCAAAGGGACCGTTTTGAGTAAGCGAGACGTCTTATCTGAGGCTGAAAGTCTTGGAGGTAGGGCAGAAGAAAAGGCAAAAAAAAGGATCCAAGCTCAGAGCTGCTTGGCTGCATCCCTTGCAGAGCGCACCAGTGCGACATCAGGTCTATAGGATGACGCACTTGGCGCTGAAGACCTGATATCCACGCTTCTGTTTTCCAGGGATACGTCACAACATTTCAGCGTGCACCCCAGTTTTTGTCTGCGCCTGGAGCCTGGTCTGACTTGCTGGGATGGGGTGACCGTCATCCCCAGCCGGGCTGTTGGTCATCCCCATGCATGCCCGTGGTCCCCAGAGAGCCACCTAAGGGAACGGCAGCAGATCGTCACAGATCTGAGATTTAGCTGATGTGGAGAGTGTGAGGAGGTAACTTAGCAAGATCGCTTTCAAGATCTGTAAAAGTAGATCAGTTGTTACTGATTTTATGTGTCTAGCCATAACGTCCTTTGTGGTTATGGTGTGAGGTGCTCCAGCACGGCGATGAGTGGGCCAAAAACTTGACTGAAATGGGGTCAATAAATTACATGCAGACAAAAGGCACTTACACTCAGACTGCATCAAGTCTCCTGGTAATTTCAGCAAAACAGTCAGAGCAGAAATATGCTGATAATTATTTAAATTAGACTCCAAGCATTGAATTTTTTTTTTTTCTTCAAGTAACAGCACTTCAGCACTTGTCCAGATGAGTGCTAATTTACCCAAATGGAAAGGTTTATTAAACATGCCAGCCAGTGCTTTAGTAATATTTAGGACAGCAATTTTGCTTTATTATATCTCTTAACAAAGAGGACACAGGCTTCTTGATCCAGCACCAGAGCGTCCAGGGGGTGTTGGGCAAGGTCCACGTCAGCTCTGCCTGGTCTGGAATTAAGGTGCATCATTTCTGCCTCTTTGCCGAGTTCAAACCTGGGACCTGATTTGAAAAAAAAAAACCAACTTCCCTGACCTGACCAGGCAGAGGGACACTCAAAATCTGGATGTCTTCTAGGCGCCGGAGTCACGCCTGGGATCTGGAAACGAAGGATAAAATTGAATTTGCCCCAGCGAAACGGGCCCCCAGTCACGTGCTGAGGAAGATGATGCTCCGCTCCTCGCGCTGCCCCTTGCTTGCTCAAGGACACATTTGACAACTGGGTCGTTCTGTGGAGACGTTCAGGTGCACCGCGGCGATCCCAGCCCGTTGTTTGCTGTCCCTCGCTGCCCTGTCGCACGCAGCCGCCCGGTTTCCGTTGTTGCCGTGTGTGTTGGCACTAGGTGTGTCTGCAGGCTGGTGGGTGCCGTTGAATCCGAGCTGGAAGCCATCCAGCGTGCTTGTCTTTGTTTTGCCATGGGGGCTGTCTTCAGAGTAGTCACACTGTGGTGTGCTGGCTTTGTTGCTCCCCTTAGGGCTGGAAACTTCTTCGGTGTGTTCGTTTGACAAGGTGCTGCGTGAAGCGGGTTGAAGTTGTGGTAAAACCTCCAGTAGAAGTCTGCTGCTGCTTTTTGTCTGTGGGTGCAGATGTTTGGTTCTGTGGCTTCTCCCAGGACTCTGATGGGGAATTAAGGCTACCTGCATGAATTAGAGATAATATAGAAGTGTTTCAGTCTGAGAATCTCTTCAAAAAGAGGATGGTTATATGGCGTGAGTGCTTCTTGGAGATCTATCCAAGGAAACATTTCCTTTAGGCTTTGAAATTCCTCTGGGCCCTGAAGAATAAAGACCATGACTGCTTTATGCATGCTTACCAAGGACATGAGAATCAGAAATACCTAAAACCTACCAAAACCTATGTTGTGCTGTTTGTATCTCTAAGATCTTGTCTGGGGTGGAGAGAAAGGGACAGAATTTTGAGGACTTCAGTTTGCTGCCATTAAAGTTTTAATAGGAGCTGAAGGAACAGGGTAAGGACAGAAGTTCACTGGCTCTCTGCTGTAGGACAGTATAGTTTGCGTACATCATGCTCATTGATAATGGTATTTCTCCATCCTCTGATTATTGGTGGGAACTGTCATCTTTGCTGTCTTTACTGAAAGTGCTTCCTCCTGGCTCCTTCCATAAATATCTTCTCCCTTTCTCTCTTTCCTCTTTTTGCCCCCTAAGATTGCTGTGTTAAGCTATCATACTGTAAATCTTGGGAGTGTCTAGAACTCTGGCTATTTGCAGAAGATTTGGCAAGGGAGAACCTATTGGAGTTCTGGGTTGTAAATTCTTCCAGAGAGGATGCAGCCAACGGTAATAGGAAGATTTTTGCCCTGATTCCAGACATTTGATCTGCCTTTGGTACTGTCAGGGGCACAAGTGGTATCAGAGCAATGAGTGGAAAGGATGTGGCTGCTCTCCTGTGCAAGTGTGGGTGTCGAATGTCCCAGAGGAGAAACAGAGAAGTGGATCTTTTCTAGAGTTACAATGGAGTCTCTGTAATCTCCAGAGAGCTGGAGTCACCTCAGGCAGGTTGAATTCTGCTGGAAGTGCAGAATTGCTTCCAGGAGAAAACAAGCCTTCTCTACTCCCCAGCGTGGGTGGGCAGGAGGCCAGGTGTTCTGAGGACCACTCTTGATTCCCATCCTCCTCGTGCTCCGGAAAGGGCAGAGCACTGTGCTGTCACAGCTCCTGAGAGGTGGGCAGTGTGTGTCTGAGGGAGGGACCTGGCACACAGTGATAGCGTCGCATGGAGATGCTACTTGTGTGTGCTTGGTCACCAGCTCAGCCCTGGGCTTCCTGCTCTGCACTGTGCAGAACATTGTGCCCTGGTGCAGCCGATGGCACAGTGTCATGAATGTTTTAGCAGGCCGTCGTATCTCCAGAGCAGCAGAGCTTGTGTAGCGACAGCAGTGCTGCCTTACCCAAATGTTAGGTGACCCCTGCTCTCCTCGCCCGGCAGCCGCTACGTCCTGCCAGGCAGCTCTCCTCTGCCAGCAAAGCCCACGTTTGCAAAATGTACCTGCTGCAAAGCGTGCCAGGGCAGCAGTCAAGGAACACCTAGCCATGGCTATCCTTTTTCCGTCACGCCGTGCGATCCTGAGAGTTGGCTGGTGAAAACATGAGATTTTCAGAATGGGGAATATAAATGGAAATAATTTGAAAGGAAACTAAACTTTTGCTCTGCATTATTGATGATCCGTGGGTTTTAGCGTCTGGCGACCGATAGGGAAGTGTGCTGTCACACCTCGTCTATGGTAGAGCCCCAGTGTGCCATGGACTGTCAGCCCGTCTCATCCAGCTGCAGTAACAGGGGTGTGGGGAAGCAGCCTAGAGCACCCCTCACGGCTTATCCACCTTTAAAAAGGGTAGAGAGACAGACAGTCTGGGATTCAATTTTACTGTTCTAGCACCTTCCTCACCACCCTGATTGGAAGTGCTTAACCTCCTCTTCATTAATCAGTTTGAATTTTATCTAAAATTCATCCTCGATGAAGGCAAATTAGCTAGAGTCTGCTGCTGCAATCTCGGGCTGAAAATGACAGCAGCACGGGCAGGGTTTAGCAGCTTGGATCCGAGTGATGCTCTATTTCTGATGGCTCTGGACTGACAAGGCTGGAGGAGTCAACCACGTCCTCTGTGCTCAGTTCCCAACAGGCACTACCGGCAGGTCGGGCACGTGACATGGGTCTGGTGAATCCCAGGTGACAGGTGGTTGGGGTGCCACAACGCAGAGCAGCGGTACAGGTCACTCACCGAGGCACTGAGGTTGGCAGGGACCCCTGGAGACCATCCAGTTGAGCCCCTGCTCGGAGCAGGGTGAGCGGGAGCAGGCTGCCTGGGAAACGAGTTGTTCTTAGGGGGAGGTTGCTGTCACTGCCTCACTTTACAGATGGGGACAGTAAGCCCTGGGTAGTGACTTGGCCGTGGCATCTCGAAGGTGATTGCAGGGGGTTGGGTTGCCGTGTCTGGAGTGATGGTGAGAGGTGAAGAAGGCCTTGATCCCGCAAGGCACGTACTGTGTGCTTACTCATCGTTTCACGAGATCCTGTTTGCAGTGGCACTGTCTTTCCATTAAGGAAATATTTTCAGGAATCAAAGCTATTAAGATCTGTAAGAGCTGAAGAGCTTTAAGATCAGTACGTAAATGCATCAGAGGAGTTTGTCGTCTTCTCTGAACAGCTGCTTTACTGTTGGATGGTTTTGTAGAGGGATGAGTGGAAAACAAGGGATAAGAGGCAGTGAACTCTGTAGAGTCCTTGATCACCGGAGGAAGTCACCTTTCTACTGCAATTCTCTGTAACAAGGGCTTGGGAAGCAGTGTTCCTCTAGTGCTCTGCCGAAGGGCAGCCCATGGGGGCAGTTACACAGGCCCCGATGAGTGCACGGCCTCCCAGTCCATCCTGCTGTGCCCGCGGAGCGGTCCCGTCTCAAGGTTTCCTGGAAAAATTCGGCCAACAGCCGGGCACCCCATTAGACTCTGGCCAAGTCATCCTGCCCGGGTGTGGAATGAGCACGCCACTGGGGTAGCTCTGTCCCAGCCAGGCAGAGAGCATCTTCAGCGCCTGAGGAACCTTTCGTGGCAGGGTTTCAGCCATGCCCTTCCCTTGGGAAGAGGTAATGACTGCAAGACACTTGCTTTTGAACTCCTCCGTCTATCCCAAACCTGCGGGCCTTCTGCTGGCTGAGAGTCCCTCCTGATGGCTGCGGCCGACGAGGCGGGGAGCTGGGACTGATTGCCTGCAGTACTGCAGAGAGCTGCCAGCTAATTTACCTAAGCCGTAGCGCTGAGCCGAAATGCAAAAGTGTCCGTTCTCATCACACCGCAGCTGCAATTTACATCGGGAGGGAAAGGGGGGAGCACGCCTGGGCTCTTTTGCTGTGTGAATTGTTGGTCTCCACTCCCCTTGGGGTGCAGAAGTACCGGTAATCTCGCATTCTGCTTTATTTTCTCCTGTTTACTTCTTCCCTCTCTCCCTGGTGAGGGCGGATAGCATGAGAATTAGCCTCCAGGGACATCGGTGACTTCCTAGCAAGCACAGACATCATTTGCAGGCTCCTAAGAAAATGAATTTCAGTGGAAGGAACAACACCTAGAGGACCCTCTCTCTGTTACGATACAGACATTTTGTAGAGTGCCCTGAGTCCCCAATGTGTCATCTCCTCTGTGGACCTGGCAGGCTCTTATAGCCCAAATCCAGTTCCCTCTTGCAAAGCACCGTGCTGTGCTTCTCGCGGGGTTGGGGACCTGGTGTGTAAATCTGTTCTTTACACGGGGTTGCTGGGTTGATCAGTGGCAGGTTAACAGCTTCTGCGTCTTATGGGAAAGAGGAACGTGGTGAAAACCAGAACAAACCAAATTGTGCTGCACTGCTTGAAACAGCTTGTGAGCTGGGAGTTTGTCCCTGCAGTCCTTTCCCTCATCCCTTCTGCTGTGACTGATGGTTGGGGCGAGAGCGAGTCGGTGTCACGGAGCAGCTCCGCAGGCAAAAGCAGTCTGGACTTGAGCCTCCTTTGCGCTGCTGCTGCTCTGGTCCAGCTGCTTAGCTAGTACTTTGGTGCTTGTGGGTTGCCTCATTAGGTGGAGGACCTAACGATGGGGCTAGTGATGCACTCCTCGCTTCCCAGATTGCACACCAAGACTGGTTTTGCTGATACAACATCTTTGCTCGCAGTTGCATAAAGTTCTTGCTCGAAGAGTGCTCGGAAAACTGTTCTTAAGATCCTGGGCAATACAGCAGGATTCTGGTCTAACCCCTTGCACGAAGTAAGGGTGGTTAGCTGTATTGCTTTAGGGCCTTGTGTGCTGGGTTTTGGGGATCTCCAAGGGTGAAGCACCTACACTCTGGGTCCCTGTTAAGCATTGACCAGCACAAGCTTACGTGATTTTTTTTTTTCTTCTGATATCTAATCAGAATTTGCCATGTGTTAACTTCTACTTCTTATCCTATCCTTGTCCACCTCCTAAGAGAATTTGGTTTCAGCATTCTCTAGAGACGTGTTGAACTGCTTGCATCCTGCTCCAGCAGCAGTTAAAGCCCCTGTAAGTACCAAAGCCTAGCTGTTCCTCTGTCTAGGGACTTTCCCTCCAGCAGTCTCTTGCTTGATGACTCTCTCTTTCTCTGTTCTTTGGCTCTTTTACCCCATTAAACACACGATTTTGAATCAACAGCCAGCTTAACCCTCTGCCCATGTACGTCCACTTCTGGCACGCCCTGCATACAAAGCTTGCGGTTTAGGTGATGCCCATCTTATTTCCAGAACGACTTCTCAGCTTCCTTTCACTCAGGGAAAAAAAAATGTTATGCAAATAGCTTCAGTCCTTTTGGGCTTGGATTGTACAGGGAGGGGGATGTCACGGTGGACTTGGGCCAGGCAAGCAACAGGCGCTCCTCCCTGGTGCTGGAGCTGTGGAGAGACCCTCCCGCCCTCTCTGGTGCTTGTCGCCGGGGGAGATGGTGTAACTGTGCGAGAGCACTCCCCATACCCAGTGTTGGATGCTGGGCCGCTGAGCGCTGGAACAGGTTGCCCAGATGAGTAGTGGGGACTCCGTCCTTGTGGATACTCAAAAGTGGGCACAGCCTAGTGTCAATATGTGGTGGAGGTGATTCTGCCTCTGTACTCTGCTCTTGTGAGACCTCACTTGGAGTGCTGTGTCCAGCTGTGGAGCCCTCACGATACAGACCGGTTGGAGTGAGTCCAGAGGAGGCCACGGAGATGCTCAGAGGGCTGGAGCACCTCTGCTATGGGGACAGGCTGAGAGAGTTGGGCTTGTTCAGCCTGGAGAAGAGAAGGCTCCGGGGAGACCTTATAGCACCTTCCAGTGCCTGAAGGGGCTACAAGGAAGCTGGGGGGGGCTTTTTACAAGGGCCTGTAGTGACAGGACAAGGGGGAACGGGTTTAAATTGAAAGCGGGGAGGATTAGATTACATATCAGGAAGAAATGCTTCCTGGAGAGGGTGGTGAGGCACTGGGACAGGTTGCCCAGAGAAGCTGTGGCTGCCCCATCCCTGGAAGTGTCCAAGGCCAGGCTGGATGAGGCTTGGAGCAACCTGGTCTAGGGGAAGGTGTCCCTGCCCATGGCAGGGGGGTTGGAACTGGATGGGCTTTAAGGTCCCTTCCAACCCAAACTGTTCTGTGATTCTATGAACCCACCAGAATGGGGACCTGGACTTGGGCATAGGATAGTCTTTTTGTCCAAGAGAACTAAAGTGGGCTTTCAATCTCTGGGCCGAGGAAGGGGGGATGGTGCAGCAGTGGTAGCAGACAAGCTGCGTGCAGTATGTAGGACACCCGCTCCTGACTTCCAGCCAAGTCGAGCTGGAGGAGGGAGTCTTACAGATGACTTTGTTGCAGTCATCAGGAGAACAGCACGTCTCTGACTGACTCTGTCGGTCTTGTGCGCATTTCATGTGCCAGAGCTAAAATCATACATGATTTGTTAAACTGGCTTTTTTCACGGCTGTAGCAAACGACCCAGCCATTCAGCTGGAGTGGCAGGGAGCACCGATCCGCCTTGGCAGGGTGGGCTGTGCCAGCTGCCATCAAGATGCTGTTTCTGAGAAGGCTGGTGGCAACAAGGGACTCGGAGTGGTGAAACTGCTTCGTGCTGGACCGCAGAGCAGGGAGTGCAGGGAAACTAAACAGGAGTGTGAGGATGGCCAAACTGATGGCAGTAATGTGTGGAGAACATCACGTTAGAGAAGTTAAAGACTCAATCTGGCTGAATTTTCTGGTGAATTCAACACATGCCCCCAGGACACACCTGCATGGGCTCCACCTGGCCTTATAGTTGGGCATCCGATGGAGTATTCTCCCCAGTGGACTGTGGCAGGGTGTCTGCTCTTTAGGCATGGAGGTTGAATTAAGATTTCCTTTACTGCTTTGCTAAACCCAGAGCTTTTGCTGCAGTGAAAAAGGGTACTAAAAAAAAAAAAAAAAGGGAAAAAGGTTGTAAAACTGAATTGTGCAGAATCTGGAATATACCAGGAGCAGCCACACCTGATCCTTGGCAAAGAGGAAGTTCTCTGTTCCTCGATGGTGTTCTGTGCACATTCTGAGTCTGCAGCTGAAATAGGCTTTTTGCTGTCTTCCCTTATTGTAATCTCCTAATTGGTTCACTACCTCCACTCCTCAATCGCTGCAAGCATTAAAGTGCAGTGAGTCCCATTAGATAGCCCTTTTCCAACTACATTACCTACTTAAGCAAATTTCAAATTAAGATTTCTTCTTTTTTTTCCTACAACTCCTTCTTTCTGACGTGCCAAGTAACTTTTGTGTTAGAAACACTGGTCTCACAGGTTCCCCACCTCCCCCTCTTCCTGGTCAAGCCATGGAGAAGTGGTAACTCATCACAGGAGTGCATTGATAGCTCCGATTTGGTCCTCTGGACATATTTTTGCAGCATGGTTTTGTTGTTGTAACGGGAGGATGAATGATTCATTGCTGTCTCACAGCGGAGGGTCAGCGGGTCACCCACAGCCATATCTTATTATCATCTGGAACTTAGTCTGCTGAGGTATTGCTAACCATCTGTAACACATTCTGCTCATTTCCGTGCCATGCTCATAACCTCTGCTAATTATTTATAAAGGGTTAATTAATAGGATTCTGCTCTGAACAGTGACCCAGTGTTCTTTGTTTCTGGTCCTTCAGCTAAAGTAACAGCACTCTTACTGAAAACAACAGTAATCTAATTCTTGGGAACAAGGGGTTTGAGGTGCTGTATCAAAGCTACACAAAGAGCCGAATGTGGCATCTACCTCTTTCCTCTGATCACTGATTTTGTAATTTTATAAAAGAAAGCAATCAAGTTTGTCTCATTATATTGGTGCTCATTGTTCAACTCCATTATCCTTTTAGGCTTTTCTCTTAATGTTTGTTCTAGTGTTTTAGTAAGGCTCGAAATTAGACTAATTCCCCAGATCACTCTTCTTCCAGTTTTAAAATGTAGATGAAACAGATTAAGATTATTGAGTTCTGAAAATCAAAGAGACAATAAGGTAGAGCCATTAATGTGCTGAAAGAGACCGTTTGCCTGGTCCCGTTAGCCCCTGCTCTGCAAGCAAAAGCAGGGGGCACCTGGGATAATTAAAAGGCTACGCCAAGTTAAAGGAAACGCTTTTTAATACAGCTTGTAGCTAACTGCTACAACTTGTTGCTCAAAGATGCTGTCAACTCAAGAAATTTAGCAAGAGACATGTCATGGGGAAGGTGGTTATGAATAAGAACAGCAGCTCCGATTCTGCAGTTGTTGGGGTAATCCTCTCTTGTGTAGTGTTGTAACGGTGGGTTCAATTGAGTGATGGAGGCTTTCAAGATCAATGAGAATATCTGTAAATTGAGCCAAGGAGAGAAGATAAATGACCAAGGCTGTTCTGTTTCTTGCTTTGGGAAGATTTAAGGCAATAATTAGTGAGGCCAGGAAAATGCTTTCCCTTCTTGCAGATGGATTTTGTAAGATACGTAGTTGCAGTCTTTGAGCTGAGAAGTTGAGAGTTGGGTCTTTTTCTAGACCATTTGCAGGATGCAAAAGTCATTGGGACTCCAGGCCACTTCCAACTATGTCAGTCTCTCTGCTTTTCCTAAAAGGTGCATTAAAACTTTTCAGTTTAAGCTTTACAAGCACACCACAGAGCCGACCAGGTAATACTTCTCTCTAGAGAACCTCCCAAACAGGTATGTCCTACTTTACTGGGCTCTGAACTGCTTTGTATCTACGCTGTACGATGGTGAGGAGGAGGAGTATCTTTGATTGCACCTGCCTTAGTAGCTGAGCCTGATAGCTACTCAGCCTTTTCAACTCTATCAACTGTTTGGATATAAAATAGGTACTTTTTAATCACTAATGGGGAGATGAACAGGAGAGATGAAAATAAGCCTACTCGTCTGATGGGAATTTCGGGCGTAAGAGATGTGCATGCACATCTTTAGCACGTCTTCGCTCCCTACACTTCATTATTGCTTTCTAAGCCTTTTCCTTTAAAAATGAAACATCATCTCAAACCGACAGTAGTTTTTCATGCATTTTACCCATTCTGTCTATTAAAAGATCTTGACCCCTCCATTTCCGTCTTTTGGGATAAAAGTAGTGAGTTGTGCCAATTTGGTAGTCAGTGTGTGGAAATCAGTGTGTCTATGAAATGCATATTCTCTTTGATTGCCTGCATTTAAGCCTGATTATGTTCAAATCACCCAAACATCACAAAGTGCGATGCGAAGTATAATGATCTGTCATCAGAGGCAGACAGCAAAGAAGGAGAAACAACTCTTTCCGTTTTGGTAGAACACGGAGTTTTACATGTCAGCTTTTCCAATGCCAGCCTGTTGGGAATATCGTAGAGCCAAGAGCCTGGGTGCTACTTGGCAAGCACTGAAACTTGGAGATCGCTGTAAGGGGTGAGGCTTTAATGCCAATATGTTTTGCATTTTAGTAAATCCGCCCCAAAAGTTGCTGATGTTGCACCATTCCCTTGCACACTACCAGATTCCACCAGTCTTCAGTGATACTAACAATCTGACATTCCTGTTGGGTGCAATGGAGATGGAAAAGGAGTAATCTGCCAGCCTCAGGCCCGAGCTGCTGCTGCACGATGTGTCCCAGAGACCCTGCGGTTGGCCTTTGCCAGGACGGAGTTCCTGATCCGTTTCCCCTGCAGTACAAGCGTGCAGTATGCTCTGGTGATGGGCAGGGTAACAGCACTCCTGCTGCTCTGGGCTCTCAGAGGCAGTCACCACGCTCCCCTCTGCCACTCCGTGTGATTTTTTTCACTGTAGTCCTCCTCACCTGGGGCGCATCTTCTGCACCTCTAAAACGATTGCCTTGGCTCCTAGCCCAGCAGTCCGTGGGCACAAAATCTAGATATCAAATAAAGTAACTTATTTACCCCCTAGGTTATCACACGGGTGGGCTGGCAGCACCTGGCACCCATCAGGAGAGAGATGAGGGATGCTGCACTGCACATGGCACGGACATGGCCTCCCCCTGTCCCAGCTGGCCAGTCTGGCACTTCTTCATCGGAGCCGTGTTCGGTCAGGAAGGTTTAAGTGTGGGGGTTGCTTTTAAATTACTTACTTCCATTTGCCAAAGCAGGGAGAGGGTTTGTCGTTTCTGTTCCTAGTGCTGAGACTCTTACATGTGGAGTCCCTGGAGCTGGGAGCCCCCGATGCCCAGGCACCATGGGAGAAGGAAAGGATGTGTGGCCAGCAGGTCGAGGGAGGGGATTCTGCCCCTGTACTCTGCTCTGGTTAGACCCCACCTGGAGTGCTGCATCCAGCTGTGGAGTCCTCAATATCAGAAGGATATAGACCGGTTCGAGTGAGTCCAGAGGAGGCCACGAAGATGCTCAGAGGGCTGGAGCACCTCTCCTATGATGAAAGGCTGCAAGAATTGGGCTTGTTCAGCCTGGAGAAGAGGATACTCTGAGGAGACCTCATTGTAGCCTTCCAGTACCTGAAGGCGCTACAAGGAAGCTGGGGGGGACTTTTTACAAGGGCCTGTAGTGACAGGACAAGGGGTAACAGGTTTAAATTGAAAGTGGGGAGGTTTAGATTGGATATCAGGAAGAAGTTCTTCCTGGAGAGGGTGGTGAAGCACTGGGACAGGTTGCGCAGAGAAGCGGTGGCTGCCCCATCCCTGGAAGTGTTCAAGGCCAGGCTGGATGAGGCTTTGAGCAACCTGCTCTAGTGGAAGGGGTCCCTGCCCATGGGAGGGGGGGTGGAACTGGATGATCTTTAAGGTCCCTTCCAACCCAAACCATTCCGTGATTCTATGATTCTCTGATGGAGTGCAAGCCATAACTCTGAGTCTTCGTCCTCCCTCTCAAAGATGTGTGTGCAGAGAGGAGGGTGAGGGCAGACCCCTGCCCTCAAATGGGCTGTTAGGCTTGCACCATCCAACTTTGCTGTTTCCAGTTAAGGTTCAATAATCTCCAGTGGATGGGAATCACCAGCCTGCCTTTGTGTGAAGGTTGGAAGGTCCCTGGCTTGGGAACTCTCTCATGCACGCTGGGGGGGGGCTGGGGTGGATTTGGGTGATTGTGACACTGCCAGGCACCGCAGGGCTCTGTCCCGGGGACCTCTGGTACCGTCACCGCACAACTAGTGCAGCAGAGTGGCCGCTGCTTGCTTGGCTCCCGGCAGCTGTGCCCAAAGGTTTCCTTGTCCTGTGAGAAGGCATGACCATTGCTTTTTTAGGGCTGTGCTCTCAATTTCTTCAGTAAATTACCAAAAAAAATGGTTGGTGCTGTCTTTCCTCCTTGTGCTCCGCTAGTTCTGTTCAGGGCTGTTGTGTAGTATTTTCTTCCTTTTATCCTTCTGTTTTCCTGCATGTCTGCCTTTTTCCTTTCTCTTTATCTTGAGATTTCTCCTTTCTTTTATAGAAATTAAAATTCCACAATCCCCCCCCAATCTGAGCTGCAACAAAACTGAGATGAGAAAATAGTTTGTTTCTAAATGAGATTTGAAAAAAATCCCTCACTGATGCTTTCAGCTATTATGCGTGGGAATATTTTGATTACGCTTGTTACGGGAAGCCCACATTCTGCCTTCGCAGGGTAAAAGGACAGATGAGAGTACTATTTCCACCCAGAGGTGTCTATCCCGACGCGGAGATGGCACGGGGTGGAAGCCGTGTTGCACGTGTGCATCCTTCGCTGCGTGGTGCGAAGGGGGACGCCGGGATGGAAAACGCTGACAGGTTCGCTTACCCACGCTGGGCTTTTTTACCTTTGTGCTTCTGTAGCCTTTCGTACCGCTGAGCTCCAGCCCTTTGGGGGTTCCCTGAGCACCCGACAACTGTCCCTTTGCACCGATTGCCGCGTGTGCGCAGAGACAGCGCCCCGGAAGATGGGCTGAAGGCTTTCGGCACGGGTCTGTGGGTGTAGGAAAGACATCTGAGCAAAGCCAGCTTTGTATTACTGAGCCTAAAGTCCCTGCCTGGAACGTACAGCTCAGCTGAAAAACTGGTGGGAGTCTGTAAATCAAAATGTATATTAAAAAAAAAAAAACAGCTGGAAAACGCTGCTGCAGTGTGAGCATCCAGCATGGGCAGGCAGGAGGGGAAAATTGTGTGCGGGAATATTCTGGGAGTATTCATGGAGTTAAACATGCTTTGTAATGTCAAAATACAGACGGGTGTGGAAAGGCTAAGCAGCTAACGGCTAGGTGGGTAGTCCAAAAGCTGCAGTTGAGCTATAAACAAGCGAAGCCGGGTGTCCATCAGCAGCCTGACTGGGGAGTGCCTGGCGTCTGCGCATGGCTGGGCTCGGCAGTTAAGCGGCGGCGTACAGCTGGCTCTGGGAGCGAGGAGTCGCGCGGTGACAGACAGCTAATGGTGGGGCAGTTCTGCCATTTGGGCAGGGTTCAGATGGATACCAACCCATAAAAAGAGCTAAATTTGGCGAGAGAAAAGAGCGTCTGGGTGCTTAACGCCATCAGGTGCTGTGCGAAGGACAGACGGGAGCGGAGACTGGTGGGGAGAAGTCGGTCTGCTCAGGTCTGAGCACAAGACATGGCTGAGCCTTGGCATCCCTGCATCACGAGAGATGCCGGGGGTGACAGCGAGCAGCGTGCTGCCCACGCATCACCCGTCCCTTTCCGCTCTGTGCAGTGGGAGAGCTGTGAGCTTTGACAGCTCCCTTGGCTGTTTGTTATGTTTTTTCCCAGATGTTTGAGTCAGGGGTGCCACCCTGGACATCAAGGAGTTAACCTGTGTGTGCAAATGCAGAAGAATAACTAAGAATCTGCTAGAGGCAGCTCCTGGCAGAGCTGAGGCCAGAACCTCCATGCCTGGAGTGGAGACCTCCAAGGCAGCAGCCTTCTGGGCAGCCAGACCAGAATTATGCCTTGTGTCTGAAACCAGTTTCTCTGGAGCCCGCAGCTCAACCTGGCATTCATCAGCACTGTCTGCCTGCTTCTAAAACAAGTGTCTGTGCGTGCCTGGCCCCCTCCGCTCCCCCGCCCAGGCTCCGCTTCATCCAGGCACGGTGCTGCAGGAGAGTAGGCTGAGGGCTTGTGAGCCTGAGGGCTGAGCAGAGCTGGAAGGGTTTCCACACCCCCTTTAAAAATAAATGTACTTGCTTGTATGGATTGCGTTCTCTTATGGAAGGAAGTGTCCTTAATAAGTGTCTTTTTTTCCTACATCTAATCTCTCCGGTGCTGTGTACCTCCAGGGTCCCCAGCATCCCTCCCTCCATCCCACGCTGGGTTAGAAAGCAAAGGGATGGAGCTGTTTGGATGGGAATGCCACTGCTGCAGCTGGGAGCACTGGTGCCTGCGCTGTCTGTGGGTGCCGAGCTCGAGAGCCCCTCCAGTCCCCGGAGCCAGGCCTGGCGCTCCTCCAGCCTCCCCAGCATCGGGCGGCAGGCAGCACGGGTGAGTGTATTTGTCAGTTAAACATTTGCTCAGCTGGGCAGCTGAGAGCAATGAGAATCCATGATTTTTGTCTCCCTTTTTTGGCTAAAAGGTCAAATTTACATTGAATAAATTTGCGTTCCACACGGTAAAAACAAATGTAACTGTTTGAGTGAATGCAAGGGGCATTGCCTACTATCTAGGGCGCTCGGCAGAGTGCTCACTCCTGTCTGGAGGCGGGCAATTACTCTCAAGTATTGTTCTTTTTAGAGCAAGCCGTTGCAGGAGAGCAGAGGAGGCGGTGGACGCTGCAGGGAGAGGGACGCTGGTAGCGCAGCGGCTGCTGTGGGGAGGCAGAGCTGGGGCCAGGCTGCTCGGGAGGCTGCCTTTGCTGCATCGTAGGGGGCTGGAAGTCGGTAACCCTAAACTGCAGTGATTTGTAGAGCAAATGGCTGAAATCTGCTGGAGCTGCAGGAGCTTGGGAAGTCATGAGCATCACCAGCTTCTCCTTGAAATGAGGCTGTGGGGCTTTTGGTTTTGACCTGCAGGAGGATGCTAGAAGGAAGAGGGATGGCATGGCCATGGGGAGGAAGGCCAGAACTAGGTGCAGAGCTAGAGGCAGCCTCATCTCGAGGCTCTGCCCTACTTTGTCACTCTGTGGCCTCTTCTCTCCCAGCAGTTCATCCATTTGCAGCTTTCTTTTCAAAGCATCCTGCCTACCTCAGAGCATGGTAACCCTTCCTGGCTGAGGAGAGCAAAGCCACTGTGCCCTTGTCGTCCAGGTCTCCCTGGAGAGCTGGGATAGAGCTGGAGAAGGGATGGCTCTCACCTGTCCCCAGCCCCATGTGTGTGTGTGCTCAGTGTTTCCCTCCCGCAGGCATCGTGGGGCTTTCCTTGTGCTGAGCCTGATGCACTAGAGCTGACTGGGAGCCCTGCGCATCCCTGCTGGGAGCTGGGCTCAGTGAGCTGCAGAAGGCTCCTTCTGGGCATGGCAGCAGGAGCTGCGTCCGTGGGGACGGATTGCTTCCCCGTGCCGCATGTGCGGAGGGGTTGGTCACCGGGCCAGGGGCTTTCCATGACCCTTTGGGTGGCTCCTCTGCCTTTGCCTGCCTTGAGCGCCGCCTCGGGCAGTGCTGGTTGCGCAGCTGGGAGGAGGTGACCGTGCTGTTGGCATGCTGAGCACACCTACACGGCGGGTCAGCCATCCCAGGTGCTTTATTACCTCTGTCTGGCCGCCGTCAGGAGCCAACAAGGAGTTGCAAACGCTCATTATTTACCTCTACTTTCCTCAGAGCCGGTCATTGTCCATGTGCGCCGCAGACGTGGTTTTGCAAACAGCTAAACCCGCTGGTACTTGCAGCAAGTACTAGGTACTGACTGCTTACTCTGAGCCCTCCACGCACTGGTGGACCCTTCCCTGAGCTGCCTAGGCTTGCCAACCGAACGGAAATGCCCCTTGATTTATTTTGCTTGGACAGTTTTCTTCCAGCCAAGCACACTGGGTCATCTCTCAGAGGAGTCGGCACATGGAGGAGGCCAGAAAGAGGGGAAAGAGAACAGGACCATCCCTCCTCAACAGCTTTTAAGCATCCCTGTGTCCACAGCCAGCTGAGCAGGGATGAAGAGAATTTCAGTGCTTATTAAACCAAGGAGTCAATTGGTGGTGGACCAAGGAGATCGCATCTGCTCCAACAAACATATGTCTGCATCTCCCAAGGAAGTGAAGCTGTGCTGCTTATATGTAGGGCCAGGCTATGTTCTGAGTGGGGAAGAAAGGGAAAGTGTTTTGGGGAAGCGAGTAAATCTCTCCAGGGCCCCTAAAGGGCTTAGGGCAGGAGATAAGTGTAGTAGAGGGAGAGGCAGATTTCACCGCAGGAGGCGAAGGGTGTTTGTCTCTCATTCCTTCACCAGAACCTTTTGTAACCCTCCTGACTGTGTTTCCTCTGCGTAATTCCATCAGGGTTTTTCTGTTGTATCTTAATTTGTCCAAGTTATATGTGATTTCCAGGTAAATGAGTAAAAGCAAATCATTGTCCACTCACAGCTGTGGCAAATCCCTAAACCAGAGCGCTGGGACGCGTTAGCCGTGGAAGCTGCACAGATGAGGTGGAGAGCTGCTGTTGCAGGGGAGCTTCTCTGACATGCATCAGAGATACTCCGTGCTGCTAGATACTGGTGAGCAGTTAGTGACTGCGCGTTGCTCCAGGCGTGTTGTGCAGAGGCCTCCACCTTCCAGGGACAGTGGTTGCGGTAAGGAGCGAGCCCTGCAGCTGCATCCGTCTTACTCCAGCGCTGCGTTTGGCCGTGGAGCACGGAGAAGGGTGTGCCAAGTACCACGAGGCTTGTTTTGTGTTACACTTTCTTGGTGTTGCTTTCACGCTGTTTTGCACCACCTCTGACTGCTGAAAGCATGCCATTTGCCCCCCTGGAACTCCCTGTGGGCCCTGCGCTGGGCACTGCAGCCCTGGCAAACACTGGAAGCTGCACCCCGTTGGGTGCAGTGAGCTGCCTGCACCCCAAAGGTGAAGCCAGTGACAGGCAGTGTTCCTGGTGCATGTTCTGCACGGCATGTGCTGCGCCTCGGGCGCAGGTCTAGGCCTCAGGACAGCCTCCAAAGGGAAAACCTGCCAGAGAGCAGCTCCTACCTGCTTCCTGCTAAGGGATGTGGGTCCCAGCCCCTCTTCCCTAGTCATTATGGAATGATTTATGACATTTGCGATGTGCTGTTCCATGGGTAATGCCCTTGCTGCTGCCCAGTGAGTTGTTTGTCAGGTTGATTGATTGTATGACAGTGTCTGGGAGCTCTTTTGAACCTGAGGATGCTGCAGATGCTCCTCTGTTGCTGACCACTGAGAGAGGAAGGTGTTCACATGCCAGCGGTCGCAGTTCCACAGCACTGGCTGTGGTTTGAGAACCAGCACATCTCTCAGAGCTGATGGAGGTAAAACCATGGCCGTAGAGATAATAGGGGGATAAACCCATTAAGCAGGAGGTGAGGATAACCCCATTAAATGGGAACTGCCTGGCCCTCAGTCACAGCGCTGTGCTGGGGCGCCATGACTCTGTGTCCTGGCTCTGTTGCTGCCTCCCAGGCAAACTTGGACATATTTCTAAATATATAAAGGGGCCCCAGAGGAGAAAGCTCTCCCATGTCCTCTACTGTGAGGATAAATTCATAAGTGACTCTGAAAATTTCCAGCCCTGCTGCAAAGGGCCTTGGAAATACCTGGAAAGGACAATAAATTTCCAAGCTGCGAGCGTTGCTTAACCTAAGCTGCTTTCCATGGTCTCTGCACTGCAATACTGTGGTTTCAGAGTCACTCTACCATTTGTCCTTCAAAGAGCACAGCAAGGAAAACAGTTTCTTTCCCAATTCCAGCATTTATTCTGCTGGCGCCGGTCTGTTCCTCTTGTTTTAGATAGCATTTCTGTGCTCCATCTATCAGACCTGTGGGTGCCCTGGAATCAATCAGGAATTCCAGCCCTGTGCCTGCTAATTGCACAGCGGTTTGGTGGCTGGGAGCTCTTCCAGCTGATGGATGGCGTGTGTGGAGGTTTTACTCCCCCTGACTGACACCCCATCAGCAGCGCGGCGTTGGGTGCATGCCCAGCGCCGGGGCAAGGGTAGGCGCTTGCACAACCGTGCAAAACGAGACGCGTTGTGTGTACCGGGGGAGCTGTTGCTGTGCGAGCTCTGGCTGGCCGTAGCTCCAAGGGGTGCTGGGGCAGCCGGAGCGCTGCACGGACGTGTGTGTGCTGGGATGGACCCTCCAGCAGTTTGACAGGCAGGGCAGGGTATGAGGAATCAGTGTTCCT
>NW_010265052.1:8285-11934 GCF_000690775.1 Eurypyga helias | reverse complement strand
CAGGAATGTGCTGACACGCTCAGCTTGCACCCAGCTACAAGATGCTCACGGCAGAGGAGTGACACGCAGCCGGGTCCATCTCCCAGCCTCGTAGAAGCTGGGGTCAGTGGCTGGACGCAAAATAGCTCCGAGGTCTGCACAGCCTCCTCGACCGCCTGCAGTCGCCCTGAGCGAGTTTCTGATAGTCCTGGCTGGTGGCGACTGCCCTGCCCTGGTCCGCTTTGGAGAGCCTTCTTGCATCTGTAAACAAATCCGGATCCGAAGGCAGAGTGTGCCGAAGTGACAGGTTTACCTTTCTGAGGCACTTTCATTTTGCAGGTTTGACTTGACGCGTCAGGCAGCTCCTCGGATTGTAACCTGAAAGGGTATTATAGGAGATGCTGTACTCTGGGTGACATTTTTAATCTTTCATCTCTTCCAGCTAATGCGTTTCGCTGCTCAGTTTGCCAGGCAGAGCGGCCTTGCTGGCGATGCCAGGTCTGAGTTCCTCTCCCGTCTGCCTCTCATTCTGCACGCGCTGCCACACGGCTTAACAATTGTGTTTTTCATGAATAATTTGTTCTCTCCACGTCAGGGAGTTTGTGTCACTCTGCAGCCGCCGGCTTCGCAGAGAGAAACAGCCAAGTGAAGGGAACAGCCGATGACACTGGTCCTGGGCGAGTCTGCCCTGTGCCTTCCCACACTCCAATCAGGGGCTTATTCCTTTCTCCTTCAAAGCAGTGTCCTTTGCCGCATGCACGCACGCTGTGTGCATCTCCCTTTGGCCGTGCGCTCCCCGGAGGGATGATTCAGTATAAGCAGGTAGGTCGGATGACCCCCTCCCCAGGAGGGTGCTGGTGCTGTTTGCCCCTTGCCATGATGGATCTCTTGCGGTGGTGCATCACAGGCAGCGAGGGACCGAAACAGCCCTTGCCCTTGTTGTGCTGGCCTGGCACTTTGCTCTCCAGTTATCCCCCAGTTCCCAAGGTGGACACCTTGCCTTTTAGGGACAGCACCCACCCTGACACCCCTGGGGTGGCATTCTGCAGAGGGTGCTAAGCTGGGGCTCTCCCAGGTGCAGCTTTCCTTGGAGAGATTTCTTCACGCTGCAAATGAATCCCACTGTTGTGGTCCCACCAGCTGCTCTCTGCACAGCTTTCCCGGGATCAGCTGCATCCCGAAGCAGCCGAAGGAGCTGGTTCAGCCCTCGTACTTCAGCAGAGCAGACAACAGCTTCGATGAACTGTGTTATTTGCCCTGGAAAATACTTGTTAGCGCTCCGCTGTTGACACAATTGCACAGAATTTGGATGTGGGATTTGCTCCTCGTGGTCCTTGGAGCAGCATCCCGGTCACGGCAGAAATCAGTTCAAATTCCTGGGTTTGCTTAGGAAAGCCCTGCTGCCAGAATAATGCGGAGAGCTGGCGGGGCTGCCCGGGCCCCTGCCCCTGGGGGTACAGGTATTGGGCGCAGTGGTTTCTCGGAGGGACGGGATGCTTGCCAAGCCCTTCCTT
Source organism: Eurypyga helias (assembly GCF_000690775.1). Taxonomy (NCBI): domain Eukaryota; kingdom Metazoa; phylum Chordata; class Aves; order Eurypygiformes; family Eurypygidae; genus Eurypyga; species Eurypyga helias. The sequence goes on along the minus strand of NW_010265052.1, from coordinate 10,441 downwards.
GGGGGACTAGTGCAGGGTTGTTTCTCCCAGTGTATTTTCTGACTTTTCTTCCATCTTGTTCCAATGTTTCATCGCAGCTGGCCTTTACAGACAGTCCTGCTTCCAGAAATACTGGAATTAGAAATAGACGACTGTTCCTCTGGAGTCCCAGTGCCTGCGGGCAGGCTCCATCCATGGGAGCCTTGTTTATGTCCTATGCTTCAACTCCAAGTCCATGAAAGTCAAGGTGTAGCTTTCCCATGGGCTTTCTGGGCTTTCAGTTGGGCCCAAACTCATTTGTGGAGCACGTAGTACTGGCCAAATCGATATAACCATGTTTTTACAGAAAGGGAAACTGAGGTATGGAGTGTCTGAGTCAGGCTGTGGCTCCAGCTGCGTGGGGACCCAGACTCTGTGCATCCCAGGAGAGGGACAGGGCTAAAGGAGCAACAGCCCAACTGTTAGATGGAAGTGTCATATTTTTGCAGTCCCTTCTGCCATACCAGAGCTTTTGAATGGCTTTGAACAGACAGCTCTGACCCAAAAGCCTTGCTCTTGTCTTTTTGATGACCCTCAGGTGCGGCGGCTGCACGGCCGGTTCGGAAGCTCAAAGGCAGACCGGCGCTGTTGGATGCTTCTTGGATAACAGCCCATGGGCTGTCATTTCTGTTGGCTTGTGATACTTAGTGCATGTTTTCAAATACCAACTAGAGTTGTTTGCAAATGCCTAGTAAATCCCAAAATAGCCCCAATTTGCTGAATTTTGTGAATAGCATTCAGCCCACTCCAGTTACAATAGCAGCCTGCCTCCATGCCTCGCCGGAGCGTTGCGGAGGTACAATAGTGAGAGGGGCGACGAGTGAGGCTGGGTGAGCAAATGTTATTATTCCAGCTTGCTGCACAAACAATGGATGCTATTTGTTTTGCTGGCTTCCAGAGCGTCTTATTTGTATCGGCTCCGATTCTTGTGCTGCATTCCTCGTTTTTCTTTTCTGGCTTTCCACTCTCTGGGGATTCGTTGTCCTGGTGAAGCGTGATCACTTTCGCTTGGTGCTCCGGAGCTGGAGGACTGGTGCTGGGATGTGAATCACCTCCGATCGCCTCTCCCTTGCACGTGAGCGGGATGTGGGGGATGTCTGTCTGCAAGCATCCCTTCTGCTAACCCGCAGTGGCATGTCCTCAGTTCCCCGGGCTCCCTGGGAAGCCTGGCAGATCAGGGCTGCCTTCCCCTTTCGCCTCAAGCTCCTCTTGCTCTGCTGTTTACATGCTGGAAAGTTGGTCTGCTGCGGTTTCTTCCCGGAGTCCAGCAATGTGACACTGATGAGGAGTGACAGGAAGGTCACAGCGTAGGGAGGAGAGGGTGGGGAACGTGCCCTGGGCTCGGCTCTGCCTCCCCAGCCCCGCTCCATCTCTGCCTGGTCTTGCTGGGACAGCGGGGATGTCCTTAGCTGTCCTTGGGGCTGCTGGAGGTGACAGCCTTCCCTTTCCTCAGGGGGTCAGCTTCGCATGAGACCGCCCTTTGAGGTCCTTTATTTATTCATTATTTGTGTTTTATTTCTCATCCTGCTTCTGCGCCGATGGGTGTGATGAGCCTGAGCGATTCTCTGGGGACAGGTGGGTGCCAGTAACTGGCCCCTCTCTGATGGTGGGGAGATTCCCCTGTCCCACCACCCGACCTGAAGATGCTGTGCTTTCCATCCTGTGACGACCAAGCGTGATGAGCTGTAGGGGACGTGGACAGACCTGCGCTCCCCCTGGTGCTTGCTCTGGAAGAAATGGCATTGCTTGAGCTGGGGAAGGGATCTGGAGAGGGAGGGAATGATGCTCATGAGCTTCCCACGCCGTTGGGCTCGTCCCAGAGGCTGCCAAGCCGCAAACCGCGCTGCGAGCACAGGCGATGAACCTGAGTGGGATGGGGCTTGCTCATGGGTCAGTGAGAGGTCATTGCAAAGCCCTGGGATGCTCAGGCTTGATTTATTATGGGAAGGGAGCGCTGGGTGCTGTGCTCCCCCTCTCCAGCTCTGTCTGAAGCCTCAAACCGTGACTAGGATTGGAAAGGGTAAAATTTGTTAGCATCTTAAGAACAAAACAGAAAAACATGGCTGTCTCTTCAGATTTGTTGTAGGCTGATGGACCGCTGGTCCGCACCAAGCAGTTGCTGCCCGGCGGAGACCTCT
>NW_010265052.1:4748-8229 GCF_000690775.1 Eurypyga helias | reverse complement strand
TCTGAGCTTGGCATCTATATCTAATCTGAAAATAAGTCACTATATATTGCATTAAACCAGCTGCTGCTGCTTTTATTTGCTTATTTTGAATGATGCTCTCTTCTGTCGAAAACCAATTTGTGTTAGAAAAATGGTCTGTTTGTGTTAGCAGCCCGTGCCCTTCATGGCCCGTCCTGCCCCATCCCTCCCTCCATGGGAGGCTCTCAGCAGTGGGGCTGAGACACCGTCTACCCGCTCCGCAGGACACGGGCAGGAGGAGGTGGCCCTGTGGGTCCTGTCCTGGGACAGGATGTGTGTCCTGTCCTGGGACACACATCTGCACGTCCTGGCTGTGCAGCAACCCCCTGACCTTGAACAAATCACCTACAAGTGGTTGGGTCCCTCCATTCCCTGTCTGTAAAGGAGATGGAGCAGCAAGTTTGGAGGTCCCTGGGTTGCCATGAGTACGTGTGGGTAGGTGGGCTGTCAAGCTTTGCCCGTAATTTGGCCGAGATGAGGTGAGTGGGCTGGCTTCACCAGTTTTCCTGCTGGAAAGCTGCCTGAAATAATTGCATGGCCTGCCGTGCTCAGCTTAGCTAGGGCTCTTTGACCGTGACACGGCCTCAAAACAACAGCAAATGAAACCTGTTAACTTTCTGGATATAACCCTGCCCCACCTCGCCGAGTTCTGAAGGTGTAAGAATTGTATTTTAAAGCTTCACATCACAACTGGGAGCGTTAGCAACGTACTTTCCCTGTAAAGTGGAAGTCGAGATTCCCAGCTCTCACCTCATGGCCGAAGAGTTGTTGCTCTGCGGCACGAAGCCCCCGGCCCCTGTCCCAGGGAGGGAGAAGGGATGCCGCCAGCTCGGGTGGGCTAGGGGGAAGCCTCCTACAGCCGAAACCTCGCTGTTACGCGCCTGTCTGTTAACATACGGCAATTAGGAAACTTATTTCCAGCCCGCTGTTTGCCGTGACAGATTCCTGACCCCCAGCCAGCGCTTCGCGGGAGGAGCTGTCGTGAAAGAGGAAATAATGGGAATCTCGGGCTTTTTATAGCGCTGCCCATTCTCTCTCAGCTGCCTGCGGGGAGCCTGATGTCCCTGGCACCATGGGCGGTCAGAGGGGGACCTGGCTCTGAGGACAAGGTGGGACCTGGCTCGGAGGGAGGTGGGAGCCAGCGTTTATGTGGGGCGGCAAGCCCCCAGGTTGAAGGAGGCTGGTCGCCACCCATCCCAAAGCTGTGTGTGCCAGGGTGCTCTCTTCTGGAAGGTACTTCCCCATCCCTGTGGCTGGCCGCCACCTGACTAGTTGCTGCCTGTGAGGAGAGCAGGTTTTGGGGAATTTTTGGGGGTTGGTAGTGGGTTTGATGCCTCGGCTGTTTGGCAGTTCAGCTGGAGATGGGCACGTGTGCCTGCCTCTCACGGTGAAGTAGAGCTCTGCCAGGGATGCTAATCCAGGTCCTGAATCACTGAAGTTCCAAAAGTTTCTAGAAAAATCTCAGCCTTGCACCTGAATGAACAACAGAGACCAAAAAAATACTTTTTTATTTCATTTTATTTTAGGCTTTAGGACTTTCCTGGCTGGCTATGAACCACATGACCAGAAGAGGAAAAAATCCTCCTCTTCTGTCCCAAACTGAGTCCATCTGTCCCCTACTGTCTTCTTACTCTGGTTATTCATTTCTTAGACAACCCCATTTTTTAAAAAAATAGTCCCTTTAACCAGGCAGGCTGGGCTGGGAATCGGCGGCACAAGTGCAGGAGTGTGGTAGGACAACACGAGCAGTGGTGATGGGAAGGGGTGAGCGGGCTGGGGCTAGATGAGCTGAGCAGTACAGACACAAATCTACTGGAAATGGCAGTGTGGGAATTCAATTTTTTAATGAGAATTTAATTTTTTAATGAGCATTTAATTTGCCAGAAGAGCAAAGGCTGAGCAGAGAAAAGGGAAGGAAGCAGACCTCAGCCTGATGATGGGTTGTGGTGGTGGTTTTTACCTGCTGTGGCTCAGGACAAAAGTGTGGTCAGGTTTACAGGAAGGATGGGCGGCTGTGGATCAAGGGTGTCCGCAGACCCAGGTGTGGAGTGAGGAGGGGCTGTTGCTGGAGGCCAGTCCTGGAGCAGTCTGGAGCTCAGGGCTGCAGGAGGTACCTCAGAGCAGACCTTCCCTGCAATAGGTGCAGCCTCCTGTACTGGGCTTGCTGCTGCTGCCAGTCTTCCCTGTGGACATCGATGGTCCTGGCAATTGTGGGAGAGAAGAACCCAGTCTGATGTCCCCGCGCTGTCCCTGCCTCCCCTTGCACCCAAAGATACGGTGCTGTTGGCAGAAGGGAAAAGGAAAGACGTGGTCAGAGCGTGTGGCCGGAAAGGTCCTGGCCCGGCTCTGCCTCTCCTGTGTCTTTCCACACCTTTTCCATGCACCTCAAGGTCATTGCGCTGTTGCTTCCCACAGATTGCATTTTCTGTTCCCCCTCTTGCTCTCGTGTTCAGCCGAGTCCAGCTGCGGCACAGCCGCCGTGATTAAAGCGTCGGGGCCCTCGCTGCGACAGCAGGGCACCGCCGATGTTGCTTTCCTTAATGCGCCCAGCCGCGGCGCCTGGCGGGAAGCTGATTGACCCTCTGAATCCAGGCGGGCACTTGGCGAACAGCCTTATCCCAAATGTGCCTGCTGACAAGCCTTTGCCCAAGGGTTTCCCCCTTCCCCACGTCTGGTTGCCCTCATGCGCTCTCCCTTCCCCTTGGAACGAAACCTCTGGACTTGAGAGCGCACGCCATGTGGGCTGCCCTCAATTAAAGCTTGTTGGTGTTTCAGAGGTGGAAATGACCACAATCCAGAGCGTTTAAATTAGGAGTGATGGTACAGGGACGTGCTGTCATGCTGGTTACCGAGAGCTCTTTCAGCGTGATGCTGGGATCCGGGCGTGCCGGTTAAAGAGCATCCCTCTTCCACCCGGACTTGGTGTGGGGAGGGCACAGAGGAGAGCTGGCTTTGCTTGGCAGAAAGGCGAAGGGGAGGAAATCGTGGGGGCTGTAGTTATTGCAGTTAACTGTCAGCCTGGGATAAAAGACCAGCTGGGTTCATAAACTGTGTGTAACCCACCTTGGGGACAGTGACATCTTGGCTGCGGTTCGGGAGGGAGGTTTCATCGGGAGGTCATAGCCGTGGCCAGCAGCTTGCAGGACCAGAGCTCTGCTGGGGCTGTGCGAATGGGTCATGAGACGTGCCCTGTGCCGTGATGCAGCCCTCCTCCCTGCTTTCCGGGGGTCCCAGGGAGCTGCTCCTCACAGCACCAGCCCCGCAACCCCATGCTGTGGAGGGGGGGATGCCAGCCTGTGTGAAACCCCACAAACACTGCTGGCCTCTTCCCTCTGCATCCTCCTGAACCACGTGGCCATGGTTTATAAAAGTGAAATATAAACCATCATCAATTGCTCTGGTCTCCACGGCCCAAGTGTAAATGACACAGTAGCATCTGTCTGAGCCAGCAGCCGGTTTCCAT
>NW_010265052.1:0-4717 GCF_000690775.1 Eurypyga helias | reverse complement strand
GTTGGGCCACGCAGCCGTTTGCCACGGGGGGAAGGAGCGGCAGCCGTGTTTTGGGAGGGAGCTGCTGCCAGATTTGACTCATCCCCATTGCTGGGAAAGCCCAGCACCACCCAGAATGGTCCCTGGGTGCAGTACGGGAGGAAGGTATCCCGTGGCGAGGCAACTTGAGAAGATCCTCCGCCCTCCTCTCTGCAGCTACGGTAAACGGAATTAATAGTAACGGTAATAACAAATGCCAGCCGAGCCCCGCGACAGCATACGGCATAAATCCCAGTGCCCTTGCTGGGCTGAAACTGCTGGGGCAAGGCTGGGAGCAGCCCCTTAAGATGCAAATCATCATTAGCAACGTGGAAATGGTGTGGTGGTAGGCTCGCGTCCACATTGTCTCCACTTGCATTGTAATCGGAGGGCTGAGTGTCCCCTCTCTATTCCTGGAGCGTCGGAGCTGAGCTGGGGCCGTTTTGGGGAGCAGCACGCAGTTTCCCAGAGGAGCGGGCAGCGTGTGTCGTTCTCAGCATCCCAACAGCACAGATCCACTGTACCCATCAACAGATTTCCTCCCAATTAGTCCACAGTCCCTCTGCTCCTCAGCATTTTCATTTTCTACAAAGATTTCCCGGTCCCCACCCCAGCTTTTGCTATTCAATGGGTGTTTTCCTATCCAGTGCTGTATTTTTGTGACTCTGGCGTGCACGCTGTTGCATGCTTAGGGGTCACCAGTGCTTTTGGAGGGAGAAGAATCAGGTGAAGGGTGACAATGTTTCTTCGCTACCTTTTTTTCCTTCTATGCTAGTGAACCTGTGCTGAGGATCGTGCCAGAGAGCCGTGCCAGGAGGGTGCTCCGAGGGCGGCTGCGCAGCCATCGCCTCCTGTGCTCAGCCGTGTGCGCGCACGCGTGGCCGTGCGTGCCGCTTGCTGCATGCTCACAGCAGCTGAGCTGATTTCTGAAAGGCTCGGCTGCTTAACAGCAGCGGCTCCTGAGGTCGGAGTTGTTCTTCATGCGAGAACGAGCCTTGTTCCCTTGCCAGAGAAGGTATTTAGTGGCAACTGTTTTTTGCCCAAGCCCCTACTTGTGCTACCTGTGCCTGGAGACACCGAGAGAGAGGGCCGCTGTTTTGCCCATCCCCGTCTGAACGCCATCGGAGAGGATTTTGCAGAGGTACTTCCCCAAGGATTTTACTAAGTGCTGTTCTTCCCAATAATTTTCCAAATGCCATTTGTACTCTGAGTAGCGTTTTATTGCAAGCATTAACAGCACAAAGAGTGTACTGTGGCTCTTTCTTGAGTTAACTACAAGCAGCTGTTGTGGTTTGAAACTCAATTTCCCTCTTTTAGCATAAAGTTGACCATATTTCTTCAGGAGATCTGCTTTCACACCAGAAACAGTGTTGGGCTGGCCGCGCTGTTCCGCGCCGAGTCTCCCCACAGCCTGTTTCTCCCCGTGCCGCCCCAGCTTGCCATGCCGAGAGCATCCGTGGGGCAAGAAAGATGAGTTGCACTGCTGAGTGGGTTTGTGTGGGGGTGTTTTTTTGGCAAAGAGCTGTACTAGGTCTCACCAGCTTCACATCCAGGCACAGAACATGGCGAGCGTCGCTGCCGTTGTCCTTGCTGACCCGAGCTGCACCCATCCCATCGGTGTACCGGTGGAAGGCTCTGCAGCTGGCGGCTCTTCCCCCGGACGCTGGCTGCAGCATGTTACAAGCCTCATCTCTGATTAGTATTGTACTATCTTATTTTTGTTAAAAGTAACAAAAATTGAAGCCCAGTCCCTGTTCTGCGATGTGAGTAGCATTTAAACTTGATGATGATTGCAGTTCTTTTAGCCTCTTTTGTTGCACAGGGTGGTTTAGTATGTTTACCCACAGTATTTTTGGCATGTGGGTTTCACAATTTGTTTAGCAATGTCAATACCATCTGGAGCATCATCTATTTAAAGTACATTAGAGAGATGAGGAACAACCTATCATATTTTTCCATAGGGTGCATCAAGATTGGAAATGAGAGTCATTCAGAAAGGTTTAATGGGAAAGAGATGTTCGTTGTGTTGCACGTTCGTCTCTTATCACAAGTGGTTATGGCTCTGGTGCTGTTCCTCCCTTGCTTTTCCTGATTGTATTGTGCTGCTGTGTAATATCTGCCTTGAAAAGCAAACAAAGCTGTCTTAAAGGTAGGATGAGGGGACAGTACCTTTGGTTTAGTCCCCTAATTGAGTAGGACTGCTTGCAGGGGTCTATCAGGGGAGAGGATATCAGTGATGGTCTGTAAAGGTGGTGGATGGGCTGTTCCTCCACTGCTCATGGAGGTTAATGGATGCAGTGCATGGATTTCATCCCGGCTAACTGTGCTTTTGGGATGCTCTGAGCCAGACCTGCTGCTGACCAGCCTTGGTGGTGGCTGTGGACCTGAAAGGACAAGCAGGGGGCCTCCCCCGCCCCTCACCCATAGGCCAACCCGGCATGAACCCCAAGCCCTGGCTCATGGTGAGCTCCAGCTGCTGAAGTGGCAGGCTCCAGGCTCCGGTCCTAGGCTCCTGGGGGCCCCTTGGCTTTGGGTAGCACTGAGGACCAGCCCCCATTCAGAGGCACCTACGGATCTCACAGACTGCGGGGTTTTCGGGGTGGTGCAGCCTGTCTTTGCCAGCAGTGCCAGGGATGTGGGGAGCGTCTCAGGGATGCTGACTTTAGAGGGCCTAGAAATCCTTGGAAATACCTTCTCCTGATGCTGGACTGTTGCCTGTGGTAGCATCCTCAGGTACATGCACATGGGGCTCTGCAAACCTGCAAGTCTGCCTTGCTCCTCCCAGCACTTTTCACAGGGGTTAGTGTCACCGGGCCTTCAGTTGTATCAGGCATTCTGACCATCGTGATAGCCCCAACGGGATGGGCAGTCCCCAGCCTATCCCGCTCGGAGGGCAGCTCCTGAGGGGAGGGAGCACAGGGCTCAGCCCAGCTCCGATGGGTGGTTGGCCTCGATGACAGCTCAGTGACAGCTATGATTTCACCCTGTGAACCCTCAGGGGGGTGCTGGGGGAGGCTTAACACACCCCCACGGTTGCTGACAGTGAGTCGTTCACAAGTGTGAACCTCCTCCCAACCCCCCTCAAACCGTGGAGGGGTTTGCAGGTGCTGGTGGGGCTCCAAATAGCTCGCATCCTGACGAGAGGAGCAAAGTCTCCCAATGATTTGGAGGCAGTGATGCGGAATCTCTCATAGGCTCTCTGTCTTCAAAAGCTGGAGATGCTTATTTGACACCTATGGAGCATTAAACCCGAGCGAATCTAAGCCGGGGGGTCCCTGGGGCGCGTGGTCCCGGCTCAGCGAGATGCGGTCCCTCCCGTCCCTATCACCTCTCCGCTGCGTGTAGTTCCTAAACCGCTGCACTGCTAAAGGGCACTCTCCTGCTCTGCATCAAATGAGAGTAATTGAATTTCCCTTTCCCTTCGGTATTTAACATTATTTTCAGGTCTTGCTGGCGTTAACGAGAACCTGGCCGCAGTTTGCATAAAGATATTTATAGACCCCAATGCAGATGAGAAGCGTCGCCTCCCCGCATCGTGTGCCCGGCTCGGACGAATAAATTTCACATTGTTACTTTGAACTGGGTCACTAGAAACTTCAAAAATATATTCCTCTGATCGTTTTGATACAGGTTACTTAACATGGGAGATAAACTAGTACTTCAACACAATTGTAGGGAGAAATGGATTTGCAGAGCCCGAGGCGGTGTCAGGGCGGTGGAAGCTGTTCTGATACACGCTCTTCAAAGCTTCCTACGTTTTGCCAGCCTTAGCATTTTTAATCATTTTGCTGGCTGGCATTTGTCTGGTAAGAGTATTAAAGAGCTCCTGCAAACGGGCGAGTGTTTTACCACAACCATTACTACAATCCTGCGCTTGTCATCCTCTTCCCCTTCACGAGGCTGCAAGGAAAAATCCTTGGCGTTTCAAGCTACGGGGGTTTTTGCTCTCTTGTAGAGGACAGGCTGTAGTTAGTTCTTGCTGCTGGATTTGGGGAAGTCGGCTTGTTTATCAGAGGAAATTGGGTTAAACCTTTATGCTGGACCTTGTGGCTCCAGCCTGGCAAGGTGGGAGCGGGTACCAGTGGTCCAGAGGACACGTTGAGACACCTTTTCCAGCCAAAGGAAAGTCGACATCCCTGCCATGGGGAAAAGTGTATGTTAGCTCTTGCACGTGCCCACAGAAAAGCTCTTGCATCACTGCGTGCGGATAAATACCCGCCCTTAGGCGGCCAGTTGAAACTGAGATGCAGGTAATAATTAAAATAACGGTGTTGAGCTTAAACAGAATGGTGACCCATGGAAATCTTGGCGTGCCGGCTGTGCATTCATCACCCCGCAGCCCGAGGTCCTCCTCGTTTATTTTAGTGCTGGCAGAGTGTGACAAATCCACGTGGCTGGCGCTTGAACACTCGCCAGAACAGGGGAGGCCGGGAGCCAGCGGTGCTGCATCCACACCGGGAGATGTCCGTCTGTCCAGCTCTGCTGCAGGAGGAGGATGTCTGTCCTCCAGCCTCATCCGCTCCTCCCCCATGGCTAAAAAAGTGATCCAGATCATACTGTGATGTAAGCCCTCCAAAAACACTCCTTAAACAGTTGCTGTGCCTTGGTTTTGGTTTGGGTTTTGAGTGGCTTGCTGAGACGTTCAGATGAAACCACCCAAATCCCAGATTTCAGCCATTTTCATAGAATCATAGAATGG
>NW_010265051.1:56705-59395 GCF_000690775.1 Eurypyga helias | reverse complement strand
ACTCTCACCTTTGGTTAACTTCATTTTCCAAAATGTGTATTTACAGCCAGAGGTTTTGTTTTCCTCGCAGGACGCAGCAGCGGTAACGGAGACCAGGGCACGGAGCACCTGCCGCCAGCAGCAGCTGAGCGCAGGCCCTGCGCCCTCCTGCCGCTGCCCATCGCACCAGCGAGAAGGGGTTGAGCATCATCTATTTTTATTGCGGCATCAAATTGCGTTAGGAGCGGTATGGAGAAGAGGATGGCCCCAGCCTCAGAGGGCTGTTGGGCTGAGCAATAATCCCGACCCTGCTGTCTGCAGCAGTCTGGGTGCTGCTGCCGTTTTGGTCTCCGGCAGCAGCCGGGGTGTTCCTGTCGCTTGTTTTGCGGGACTGTGGAAGTGAGCAGGGCGATTGTCAGGTGTCACTGGCATCGGGAGAACTTATGTATCCATTCTCAGCATTCAGCTGGAAAATCTGGGAATTTCAGGGGAAAACCAGGGAAATAGACATTCCAATTCTGTGGAAATCTGCAGGCTTCCTTGGGACAAACAGTTCTAGTTTCTGTTTGCTGCCCTGGCCCCTGCTGCACACAATGTATTCCTACATACTGGGTTTCTTTCCTTGTCCCATGAGGTGCTCTGTGTACATATGGCAGGCAGGTAGCCTTACAGAAGGGATAGTGCCAAGACTCCATGCTGCTCTGTCATGCACCTGGCACTCCCTGCTCTGCCGAACCTCGGCGACAGGGCATGCGCTACCTCCAACATGATGGCCAGCTTTCCTGCAGGTGGCTTCCAGGATGGTATGTGCACGTGTTGCTCCTGCTCGGAGGAGCAGTAACGAAGGCCCCCACAGAGAGTTGTCTTCAAGGAGGCATCCTGTTCTGCAGTGGCAGGGTGTCTCGGGCCAGAAAGTCCCAGAAAGCCAGTGCAGCGCCTCTGAGAGCAGGGCTCGGCTCTAGATGTCTTGGATATGTGCAGCGATCCTCCCCTGCCCCCTTGGATGTTCTGCGCTGCAGCAGGCACAAAGCAAACGTGTGGAGTCACCTTTCCGGCTTTTCCCGTGGAAGAGCATCTCCATAGCTGGGTGTTAATTCAGGAAGGAGTCGGACTGGCTGCTTCTGGTTGCATGACAGTAAAGCTGGGGAGGGCGCTGAACTTTCTGCATAGATGGAGTTGTGGAATTCCTAAGCACGTCCCTCCTTGTTTCCCCTGGGACAAGCTGGGACAGCTTTTTCAGTGCTTCTCCAGGTACTTACTACCAGGCAGAGATGTGAGAAGGAAGGAGAGGTTCAGTGGGCAGCTTGGTGGGACAGAGATCCCACCTGTTTGGGTGGTGGCCCGGAGCAAGTCCATATGGAGTCTCTTCATCTTTAAATCTCCCTGGAAGGAGTCACGTTCTTGCTTTCCTGTGTGTGGAACGAGGCTTGACAGTGTCTTCCCGACAGCTGTGAGGATCACTGCGCCGTCGTGATGGGGAGAGACCCTGGGAAGGGAGACCCTAAAGCTTGCAGGAACCCTAGTAGCAGCTGCTTGAAGACTATTCTGTCGTGTTTTGTAGCTTGTTTGCACAAAGCTGCTGTAGCTGCCATTGCGTTAGGACATTTCCCCTCAAAGTTACCAAAACCAAGTCAAATTCAAAACTCTCTGAAAGCAGAAAATTTCCTTTTCCCACCACTTACCTGTGAAGGACAGACTGCCCTCTCCTGTGATGTCTATATACCCTGACGCTTCGTTGCTCAGAATATGTTATATCCCGGACAGGTGAAACCTGTCTTTAAGTAACGTTTGATTCCCAGGGAATCGGATTATCTCCATTGCCAGATCGTGCTGCAAAAAAATAACGAAGCTTTAGACTGTCTGTTCCCGACAGAGTAGTGAGCTGGGTCAGCCACTTCTGCCCATAACATGTTCCCGTTTAACTTGGAATTCTTCAGATATGGAAAACTTGTTTTCCTTTCTTACGATTTGAATAAGCAGGCCGTGCTGTGACAGTTATTCACAGTGCTCTAACTTTGAGTTTTAGAAAATACATTAATCACAATGGTGTTGACTGTACAGAGATTATAAAACTAATTTAATTTTTTGTGCTTTTTCATGCACAATGCGGCATGAATCAAAAGTACAGAATTACCCGGCTGTTACGAACTCCTGTGCTAGCAACACGAGTGAAACAATTTTTTAAATTGCCGTGCATTCTTCTGAAGTATTAAAAAAAAGAATACAACAACAGAAAAGTTTTACTGTGGTTTCAGCGAGCAACATGATAGTACTTATGCAGACAGTCAATCTTTTATATGACTAAAATGCAAATGCTCTATGACAAATAGCTTTGGCTTGCAAAAAATTGGTATTTTATTGGATTGTAAAACTATACTGTGTAATTTAGCTGGAGTGTTTCCACTCATTTTGCCCAACTCTCTTGCCTTTTAGCAGGAGCAGGCAGGCATGTTTCTAAAACATGAATATTTTAGAAATTCTTTTAGCTGTAAATTTTATTTGTAAATAAAAATATAATAAGCACTGTCAGAAATTAAGTTTAAATTCTTTAAATCTTTAAATCCAGATTAAAAAGGGGCTGCTTCAGCCTCTTTTGCTCTCAGTCCATGTTGTTGCAGTGAAGTTCGCAGTGATTTGATTGTGTAATTGATTCCGAAGTGAGGGCCAGGCTTAGCGTAGAGTGAATCTTGTACGAGTGGCAAAGCAGGGAT
>NW_010265051.1:45383-56674 GCF_000690775.1 Eurypyga helias | reverse complement strand
TAAGCTGACTGGTGGAAATCGGGTGCTGTAGCCATCACGCGGGTCTGGCAGGAGGGAGGTCTGGGGTCCTAGTCCCCATCTGGATGCAGATTTTCACCATGAAGCTGGAAAAGCCACTTGACTTTGCTCTTTTCAGCAGTTTCCTCTACCATAAACACTAAATTGGAATGAGAGAGCTTGAATAAGTCATAGGAAGTTTGGTTTATTAAACTCTCGTCCCTGGATGTAAGAGTGCCCTAAAAGAGAGCAGTGGTCTTCTCCCCCGACACAGTTGCTCGCTGTGCACAGCTGCGCAAGTTTGAAACGGTTGTATAACCAGTTTGGATTTTACAAACATCTGTTTGGCTTTGTGACAGGATACCAAACAAGCCCTGCAAAAAAAAAAAAACCCTCTCGCTTCCCTTTCGTTGGTGGGAGGTCTCGCAGAGGCTTCCATGTTCAGGGATAAGGAGCCTGGTATTTTTATGAGAGCAGCCCGCTAAGGCCAAGCCATAGCTGGAGACTCATCTGCTGTGAATTTGAGGGAGGGCTGCACAATGGTGGGAACCCGTGGGTAGAAGTCCCGCTGACTCGGCCGCGGGCTCCCCGGGGCCTGTGCCCCATCCTGTCTGGTGGTGTTAGGATGTGGCAACGTCCCGACTGCTTGTGCTTTGGGGGGTTGGTGCGGGGAAAGGATTGGGAAGTGCCTGGGGACCTCAGAGAAGTGTTCCAGTTTGCCTTTCGTCTCCCACTAGCATGTTCTCTAAATGAATTTAAGCCCGGATAAGCAAAAAGTGATATGATGTTATGTAAATATATGCAGGAGTCTCTAATGCATCAGGTTGAGTAGTCCCTGCATGGAATGCAAGAGTAGGGAAACCCCCTTGTTCCTCAGTGCTGCCGTGAAGGTACTGTCCTTGGGCCAGCAATCGGATATGACGTCTTCCCGAGTGAGTGTGCGTTGTCCTCTTCCTAGGCTTTGCATTAAGGTGATTTAGAACAGTGTCTGTGGGACTCGCTGTCTCTTGGGAAGTTGTATTTGATTTTATTGGATCAGTTATTGTTTACTATTAATTATCTCTGCTACACGTTGACATTAGGGGCAGAAAAAGTTTGGATGTGGTAGGTGTGGCTTAAATGATTCTGTGTGAAGACTTTATATAGGGTGATAATATGTGACACCACTTACTAGACAAATTAATGCAAGGTGGTCAGAACTATGTTAGGTGTGGAGGGCTGGAGATGGATGTGGGAGAGCAAAGCAGAGTGCTGTAAACTGCTTGTAGATTAGGCTTACGTGGTAAGTGTTTCACTTGGCTAGTTGTGGAGTATGAGAAGTGAGCCCAATCATGCTAGAAAAGACCTTGTTGAGGTAACCGACGTCCAGCCTCAGGCATCCGGTGCGCTGGTGTCCTGCCTCTTGCTTCTTTCTCTGTGAAGTTTCACAGCTGCTCCTTGCCGCGTTGACCTGTTCTGTGCCCACACTACGAGCTTTTGCAGGTGCACGGTGGGTGACTGCTGGGCTTGTGGTGGATAAGACAGCTGTCTGTCCATGTGCCCTGTGTTCACACACGCCAGTCATGCAGCTGGAGAGCCGTCTGTTGGCTGTGATGCAATACCTCTACTCACATGCACTTTTGCTCTCGCAGTGCATAAGGAATCATTGGTATGGCTTTAAATGTATCCATAAATGGAGCATTGACTCATCCCAGCCCAAAGCTGGGGCTCATTTGCTTCGCTTTCAGTGTTGGTGTAACAGTGCCATTGGTGTTCGAAAGGAATGGAGTGTATGGTTATACCTTTTGGAAAAGCTCGCTGCTGCTGGTGATGAAATAACGCCATAAGAGAGGTCACGGCTTATTGCCAAGAAACTGGAAGTAACTCATGGGTTTTATGTATTTCTATATTTGTGTGGTGTCCCTATGTAGGACGGTAGCTCTGGAAAGGGAATTTTGACCAGCAGCTCTTGAGCCCATGCTCCGGGCTTTGTAGACTGGAGCGCTCTCAGCTTTGGTTGGCAGAGGGGACGTGGCCTGTTTTAGGCTTTTTCCTGGTGCTGCAGATTCAGCCCCAGCTGTGGAGGGGCTGTTCACACGGTAGCTCGCCTCTGCCACCGTCACTGCGGGATGAGCCTTCTCTGGCCATCCATCAGCCTCCCAGGAGGACTGTGGACAGTGACCCGCAGAGCCCTGCTTCTTTCTCTCACTGGCTGTCTCTCCTTGGGCAGCTGCAGGGAGGATGGTTTGTTTTGCCATGTCCCCATGCACTGCTCTGTCCGGTTGTGGGATCACTTAAAGCCCCAAATGTCTCCATGCCACGCAGATGCTTTTCATATCAGGTTGGCCGTCTGTCGCTGAGTGCACTGATTTTCTGCTCTGTAGGACAGCGCTTTTGCAGGACTAATTAAAAAGAAATTTTCACTGGCAAATCTTTACAGGTACTTGCAAATATAAATAAGCAAAACTTAAGCTGTGTCTTTGCTCTTGCTAAAATAAACAGAGAGCAAATACTTTCTGGTACAGGGCACATTTCAGCTCTAAACCAGGCAAGAAAGCCGCTGTGTTTAAACGCCGTATCGTTTCTCCCACGATCCTGGATCAGCTGTCTGGGGGGCTTGAGTTTTGCCTTAATAAGTAACACTTCTGGTACTGTTTGTGTCGCACTGAAGTGATCTCCCAGCACAGTCGTAAACGAAATAGTTTTTAGTGTTACCAACACGCTCTGTGACAGGGTTTGGAACTTAAATTCCTAAGTATATTTGCTGATGTACGTGCATCCAGCAACGTGGTGTCTTGTGTTATCCTGCTATCGCTGGGACATTTTGATCACGCTGCATCACTCGGGCTGTCCTAGCGATCCTTTGTGTCAGCTAGAGGAAAAGATGTGTGAAATGCCCCATTCCAGTATTCTTTACAGGAGCTGTGGTTGGTCTGGGAGCAGGGTGTGCCTGCGTCTGCCCAGACCTCCCACAACAGCAAACCTCCAGAAGTGGTGTGCAAAACCAATGTTCCCGAGTTGTTTTGCCCTTAAAGGGGATGCAGGGTTTGTGTGGTTAAAATGTGCAAAAATACGATAACTGATTAAAGTAAGTGAACTATTTGCGTGCTTTATGCAAAAAGAAAAAAGGGTGCGGAGTGCTTGTGAGACTGCATCTGGAGCATGCTGTCCTGATCCGGGCCACCCTGTAAAGGAAAGGTACAGCTGGACAGGAGCCAGTCTGGCACAGGCCACCAAGATGGTCAGGGTGCTATAGTATCTGATGTCCAAGGGGAAGCTGGGAAGTCTGGATTTGTCCAACTCTGGGAGGTGGAGTCGAGAAGAAAGGCAGCTAGTGGAGATCCCATTGCTATCTACAACTACATAATGAGTAGAAATAGAATCATAGAATGGTTAGGGTTGGAAGGGACCTTAAAGATCATCTAGTTCCAACCCCCCTGCCATGGGCAGGGACACCTTCCACTAGACCAGGTTGCTCAAAGCCTCATCCAGCCTGGCCTTGAAGACATCCAGGGATGGGGCATCCACAACATCTCTGGGCAACCTGTTCCAGTGCCTCACCACCCTCTCTGTGAACAATTTCTTCCTGACATCTAATCTAAACCTCCCTGTTTTCAATTTGTACCCATTACCCCTTGTCCTATCACTACAGGCTTGTGTAAAAAGTCCTCTCCCAGCCCCCTTGTAGGCCCCCTTCAGATACTGGAGAGCTGCAATGAGGTCTCCTCGGAGCCTCCTCTTCTCCAGGCTGAACAAGCCCAATTCTTGCAGCCTTTCGTCATAGCAGAGGTGCTCCAGCCCTCTGAGCATCTTCGTGGCCTCCTCTGGACTCGCTCCAAGTGGTCAATATCCTTCTGCTGTTGAGGGCTCCACAGCTGGACGCAGCACTCCAGGTGGGGTCTCACCAGAGCAGAGTAGAGGGGCAGAATAGAGGAAGCAGAGGTGGTCTTGGGTGCCCAGGGGCAGGATGGGAGGTGACTGACACAACTTGGAACTGGGAAGTTCTAATTTGATAGACAGAAGGACTTTGTCCCTATGAGTGATTGAACATTGGAACAGGAGCCCTGGAAGGTGGTGGGATTTCCATCTCCATCCTTGAAGATATTCAGAGTTTGAGTCATCAAGGCCCTGGGGCATCTGCTCTAGTTGTCTCGGCTTTGAGTGGAGTGTTGGACTAGATGGCTCCAGAAGACATTTTGGCTTAAATTATTTTGCAGTTCTGTGTCAACGCTGCACTCGTTCCATACACAGACAAATCAAGGGTATATGTACGTAAAGCTCCTTCATTAATGAAGGTCTTCAGAGGAGGAGGGGTGAAAGGAAATCCTTCTGGTACTACCATATAATGTTTCTGGCTTTGAATTTATTTGTTAGTTTATGAAACATGACATCTAGTGAAATCAAAGAAAAGCAGTGTTCTCCTATATGCGTAAACACCTGTGCCGGTACTCCAGAGATGCAAGTTCAATTTTCTGCTCTGGCACATGTGTCTGGCATGACCTTGGGCAAGTTACTTAATCTGTCTGTAACTCCAATCCCCATCTGTGCGTTACTGTCTTGAAATTATAATATCTTGGTTTTGTAGTTTGTCTTTAAATTATAAAGTCTTGGAGTAGTAAGTCTCACTATTTCTCTATATTTCACTATACAGTACTCAGCACAATGGGACCATAAATCTTCATCAGTCCTGTGATACATGAATAATAAACAGTAACAGCATAATTTAGGGCCACATTCTGCCTCTGTTCTCATGATGTATAAAGACAGGGTGTTTTTGTTGATTAAAATGCTGTGCCGTTCAGCCTAACGATGATACATGGTCCTTACTAAACAGATTTTTACGAGCCTGTTGTTGGTCCTTTTGGTTTGTTGGTTTTTTTTTTTATTTTGTTTCATCATTATTCATTGATTGCAGGTATCTAAACAATTTGCTTGGCAGATCAGGGAATAATAAATTCCTTTAATCTGTATCTCTTTCGGTTTAATCGTTGTTAACTCATTACTTAGTGTTTAGTTCCGTGGATAATGAGCTCTGTTCCCTGTGCAGTGGAAAAGAGTTGACTAGAGAGAGAGAGAGAACTGGATTCTCCAGTTCTTTTGGAGATACAAACCAAAATTGCAGAGTCACTGGATGTTTAACTCTAGGCTAGAGTGAAGGTTACCAGGAGGCGTTCTGCTGTTACCTCTGCAGGCTTGAATGTAGGTGAACATTATTTTGGTTCGTTCCATGCCTGGCCTCGCATTACGTTTGTTCCTTTGGTTTTAGACAGTTAAGAAACTGGCGACTGCTATGTAGATAGCTATTTTTGTCTTGAATTTGTAAGACAGCATCTAATAAAATCACACGTAGTACCATTGTAATTATTACAGACAGGCTTTACGTTTGTGGCTGTGGTAACACTGACTGTGTTAAACTACTTCCTGCACGGTTTAATAGCGTGTTCAGACCTTCCCATTTCAGCTGCAGCCAGGGGAATAAATACTTTGTTCACTCAGGGATGCTGTGATCGCCAGTGCCGTGCTGCCTTGTGTTTGGAGATTACGTGGTTCTCTCGTTTCTTCGTCCTGTAATTTTGGTCATCTTCCCATCACGGACGCCTCTGGCGCTGGCTGGCCTGCCACAGTGTGCCAGTGGCTGTCACCACCCCGACGGAGCACACACAGTCTGGGGTCACCCCCATCGCTGCCATCGGCCCCCAATGCCAACATCCACGCTGTGCAGACAATGGAAACTGAAATACATAACCAAGGGGTTTAAAAATACACTGGTGTATGTTACGCTTTCTTCTTCCTAAAGGCTGGGGAAAGCTAGACACTGGGAGTTAGAGGAGACTAAGGTGCCAGGGAGGCTTCTGAGGGTTAGGCAGAATGTCACGGGAAGGTTGAGCACGGCTATATGTCAAAGATGGGTGTTAAAATGTTTATTATGGGCTTGCTACTGTATTCTGCTCTGTCGTCAGGATAAGACAGTTCATAGGGCTGTTACTGTCTGACCATTCTCATCACAAACTTAATGCAATGCACTATCTTGCAAAATAAACAAGGTGAGAGATGCTGGGTGCCCTAGAATACTAAGCTGCTGCTCTGGAGATATTTTCCTTTTTCCTCTCCTGGGGAAGGAGTTATTCTTTGCACAGTGTCCCCCATAAAAGCCCTCTTAATATGAATGACATTACCCACATTTGTAGAGAGCGAAAACGACACTTGCCAAATTTGCAAATCACAGTTGTGTTTCTGTCAGCTTTGGCAGTTACATGGCTTCTGGTAACGCTAATGAAGGCAATCTGCTTTTAATTTAAAATCCGCCCTGAAGAAAAAAAATAGCTGGCAGTGGAGGGATTCGGCAGCGTCCTTGTGTGAAACTTCTCTTTCCTTATTTTCTATGGTTTGCTTTAGCCGAGGAGAAACTGTTAATTAAAAAATATTCCTAAAGTAGCCAAATATGCAGGAATGTACTTGGGCAACAACTACCTGTACCAGTTCTGCAGTAAATCACTTCTTTGTTTTCATTTGATGAGCAATTCTAATTAACCAAATAAAAATACTGCTTACTCTGCAGTTAACTCGGCGTGTTTGCTCCTTCCCATATGATTGAGGGACCTGAGGACGGCAGGTTTTGTTTGGACGACTCTTGATTCAGCAAGGCCAAGGTGGTCAAGCGGCACAAGGAGGGGAGAATGCCCGGGGAGGATTGGGTGTGTGCTTCCCACGGGCATAGGGCAGGGAGACACAGGAGAGGGGCGAGACAGCGTTGCTCAGACCACATCTGAGCGCGGTTTCTCGGGGGGTTTTTTACCTTAGAAGGTACCGGACCAGATTGTGGATCCATTCAGCATAATTTTGTGCTTGCACAATGGTAAATAGTCTGTGCTTGGAGAAGTGTGTAAGGGAAGTGCGTGTGAGACATGCACGTATAGCGATGCTGACGCGGTCCTGCGGCAGAATCCTCCGGAAACGTTCAAGGTGCCCGTTGTCATGGTGGCTTGCTCCAGCCCTCAGTCCTGCCCTGAATCCCTTGGAGCAGCTGAGAGCAGCTGCAGACAGGAGCTGCAGCATGGTATTCTGCCTTTTTTGGCTGTACGGAGCTTAGGACACCTTTGGAGCTGTAGGAATTTGGGGGCTGGGCAGGGGATGTCAGCAGACCTGGCAAGTAAAAAGCCATCAGACTGGCTGGTCAGCCGCTGAGGTGATCCAAGTGCAGCATTGCCCTGGTCCCCTTTGACAAAGCGCCATCAGCTGCAGCCTGTCTGCCTGTCAGGGGCGACACCGGTTATTTGGCATTTTGGTTCTTGGTTGTGGTTAACTTCTTTTTTTAAAAGCATATAGAGAATTGTGTCTTTAGTCCTAGGAGAAGCAAAGTACGATCTGTAGGGTTGTCTTGAGCTACTCTGTAACTAGGGTATGTACACTTTTAAGGCATACATAGCAGTGCCAGATGATGAATGCAGTTTGCACGTCATTGGACCGTAGCGGCTTCTTCAGCACCACATTTCATGTGTGCGGGGGTAGCAGTTTGGTTTCACAAGGATTTGAAACTTACTTGTTCCTTTTTTCATCACGAATGAAAAATGGCCGAAGCTGTTGCGCCTGTAGGTTATAATCCCTTCACACTAACACTTGCTTTGGAAGGGATGGGGAGCTAATGGAAGTGCTGACTGAACCTGAGGCAGTGTTGCTAGCCTTTGCTGTAATATAAGGAATTATTACTATCCTAGCTGGAGCAGCTTCTTCTATCTGACGCTTGGCTGTCTAGCAAGAGCCCTGACCGTGCTGGTGCCGATGGAGCAGCAACCGGCCCAAAGGGCCGTGGCTAAAGCAGTCTTCGAGCAGCTGAAAAGCTGGGCACACCATTTCAGGGCTGGACAAGCAGCGTGGAGCACAACAGCACTGACTCCATGTTCCCATCTGCTCTAAGGCTGTACTAGGGGGACGAAATTCTGGTCTCATTGCCTCCTCCGGGAGGATTTATCTTGGAATTTTGAAACCTAACCTCCTGCTCCATCCCTAAATTTAAATCCGTAGCTTCTGACTGAAGACAGAACCATATGTCAGTGAAGCACTGGGGCACAGCCGTCCTCTGTGTATTTATAATCTAGTGTTGCATTAGGAGTCTGCTGCAGAAACAGGAGCCAGAAGAGGACCCCGCCTGGCAAGAGGCGTTGTACGGGAAGCGCATGCCCCGTGACAGGGCACGCAATCATCCTCGTCTGTGCTTGGCAGACTGGGAGTGCTGGAAAGATGGTTGGTGCCTGATCCGAAGGTCACCTGAGGTAATCCTAAAACACGGTGCTGTTCCGTGGAAATGCCACAGTCATGTTTTCAGGAGCAGCCATGGTCTGAAGCCTTGCTACACAAAGGGAGTCCCTTAAATAGACACCTCACCACTCCAGCAGTGCCTTATCAAGACTACTGGCCGGTTGCATCTTCCCTGGTGACCTTGGGGAGGGGGCAATATAACAGATGGAGAAAATGTGTTCTGGTGATTGCTGGGTGATGGGCTCCTCCTAAGCAGAAGAGGTCTGTTTTTTTAAATTAATTAGCTGTTTAATATGTTTGTGCAGTGGCACGCCTAACTAACGTGCAGTTACTGTGCATACACAGACAAATGGTAGTAATGGGTGCAGATGGCTGTAATTACCCACGTTGATTCCTGCAGTAATCACGCATGCAACACATCAGGTCGGGCATAAAAGTTGGTGTGTTGGGCAATTGGCTTTCTTCTCCTCGTTGTGTATGAATGTGCTTGCATGACCATCCTCTGTACACCCAGATTTCCTGGACTCACTGCAGGGCTGTACCCAATGAGCTGAGACAAGGCTTTGGGTTTGAACATGTGCATGAAGAACTCGCACAAGGTGAAGATGACTCTAAGGTTTTCTTTGTGGTGTCCTGTGCTCGGTGCTTTGGGCTGTGGATTTTGCCTGATGCTGGTGCAGAAGCAGAGCTCTAGGGCTGCTGAGGGTTTCGTGTATCTGTATGTGGTGTCTGGTTGGCCTTCACAGGGCAGCTGGTTCTGGCTGGTGTGCCAGGGACTGGCAGTTGCCTCGTAGGAGCATAAGAGATGTTTGAGCAGGTCACACCATCATCTGTCTAGCCCTGATAGCGTTAGTGGAACATGACATTTGGGGACAGAGCATGGCTGTGTCACCTTTCTGAAGTCTCTTATGTGGTACAGTTTCTGAAGAGGGGAAATCGGGAGCATATCCTTGCCCAGTCTTTTATGGACCTTTTGTCCATCCCTTTTAAAACCTCCTGGATATTGTTTGCCTGCACAAACTCCCATGGCAGCAAGCTCCATAAGATCACCTCCCACTGTGTAAAGAAATGCGTTCTTTTGTCTGCTGTAAACTGGCGAGAAGCACTTGAGCTTGCATGGCTGCTCTTCACTTGGATCACCTGGCCAGATGAATCTATAAAAGGGCTTTTAGTAATAAGGCTAAATGCTAAGGAGGAGTTGTATTCCAAAGACGTTTATTTAGGGCAGTGGTCGCACCTTTTCCCGGGAGATGCCATGCGGAAGGGGGGACAATATCAGATAGTTGTAGTGGTGCAGCTTTAGAAAGGAAATTGGGGTGACTTGAGGACCTGAGAGATCCTGGTTAGAGACAGGAGTGGCTGCTGCCAGAACATCTTTTTGCTTCCATGCAGAATAGTGCTTGCCTGAATTGGATGATGGGCTCACTTCGAGCCTAATGACCAAGGAGCTACTTACCCTGAGGTTGAGTTCTAGTTTAGGAAATGGCAAAGACAATTTGGGGGAAGTATGCATCAGAAAGCATTTCTGGGATCTCTAAGCACTGCTCCAGGTATAAGCACTGAACACCATTGGCTCTGGGATAGCTCAGCATGGAGGAGAAAAAGCTCTAGAAACAATCTCTCTGTGCATTTGCAGATCCAGAGGGAAGCAAACAGCGAGGGAAAACTGCTGGCTGCTGCCCTTCACCCCGGAGGCAGCTCAGCTCGGCGATGGGATGTGTGCATGTACCTGCCTTGCAAACTGCTGCTGGCAAACGGCTCTGTCAGCATGAAAGACCTGTGGATAATGCATGTGTCTGTGCGCCTTTGTGGGGTGGCATTAATCCTTGCATCAGGAGACTGCTGCTTTGTCTCCTAGGGTTAAATCTTGAAGGTTCGTGATGGCAGTTAAAAAGCTGGGGGTACAAAGGGAAGTTTAAAGAAGCCTTCTAAGAGAAATGCATGTCAGGGAGTGAATAATCTGAAGACTCTGTGAGGTGTAATGGAGAGCTGATCTCAGGCCCATGACTTTAACGTAGTCAATAGTGCAGAAAAGAACTGTAAGTACTTCCAAATCCTGTGGCCGTCTTTCCTGCAGCAAAAACATCTCTCTTGCAATCAGTTTTTTCCAGGCTTCTTTGTCTTTCTCTTAGGAGATACGGGCCCTGTTAAATATTTACTTTTCAACTAACATTTTCCCTATCTGGTTAATTTGTTTTGGGACACTATGTCTTGTTTTCTTGAGGCTTGTTTTGTTAGGCTGCTGGGTAAAGCCTTCCTTTTTTGACAGCCTTTTTACTCGTGGTTTAAAGCTCTTCTTTGATGTGAGCTCAGAAACACAGATCTTATTCTTTTTATCATTTTCCCCCGTCAGTTAAAAACCAGTTATGAGTACCACAAACTATTAAAACCAATCTAAGCTAACCTCTCAAGTGACAGATATTCCGGGCCTATCTCTTATTTTCAGGACTCTATAGAGCAGACTTAAGTTTTGAGAAAACAAGAAAGGATGCTACTTAGTAAAGAAACATGATTGCAGCAGCTCAAAAAACTATTTTGTAAAATTCATCTGGACAAAGGCAGAGCAGTGGGATGTCCAAGTGAGTTTAATATACTGAGAAACTAACTATCCATGCAGGCATGCCTATCCTGAATTTCTGCACTAATGAGTTGATCCTTTGTTGATAATTGTGGTACCTGAACTCATTCCTCCTTCAGCAAGCAGCAATAACGGTCTGGCAGGTTAGCTCATAGGGATGTGGAGTTGGAAAGGAGAGCTGGGTCGTGAAAACAGTCCTCTAATACCTCATGGAGCCTGAAGTGTGGAGGTTTTTTACCTCCGTGTGTCCCCAGACACCACTAGCCATGCCGTGCTGCAAAGGCCAGGTACTGGAGGTGGCAGGTGAGATGAAAAGCATCGCTCGTGTCCCAGGACATGTTAGAAACAGAACTGTAAAGATGAGCTCCCCAAGCTTTTTATGTTTGTGGGATGGCAACTTCACGGTTCTCCTAACAGCCCATCTCTGCCACTCCACGGAGCAGAAGTGTACATCGGTATGAACTAAGCGAGGTTTTATCGT